>NC_059279.1:2532500-2545000 GCF_017591435.1 Portunus trituberculatus | reverse complement strand
TCTCTCTCTCTCTCTCCTTTAGGTCTTAACTTTCGGACTATGCTCCAATACTCTCTCTCTCTCTCTCTCTCTCTCTCTCTCTCTCTCTCTCTCTCTCTCTCTCTCTCTCTCTCTCTCTTTGAATGAGGGAGAAGTGAAGAGAATGTCAAGTACAGGCGGGTTAGTTGAGGAGACATCTTACAAGGACAGGAAAGGGAGAGAGGGAGAGAGAGAGAGAGAGAGGAGAGAGAGGAGGAGGAGAGAGAGAGAGAGGAGGAGGAAAGCATGGTTAGCTGGAGGGAAGGAAGGAGGGAAGGAAGGAGAGAAGAGGAGGAAGTACTGTTATGGAGGGACAAGGTGGGAGGAACCGGTAGGCGTGAGACGGAGGGAGAGACGAGAGAGAGAGAGAGAGAGAGAGAGAGAGAGAGAGAGAGAGAGAGAGAGAGAGAGAGAGAGAGAGAGAGAGAGAGAGAGAGAGAGAGAGAGAGAGAGAGAGAGAGAGAGAGAGAGAGAGAGTAAGGGAATGTCGTTTGCTTCTTTTTCTGATTAATAATGAAAGAGAAAATAAAGTTGTCTTTACTACAAGTTTTGATAAGGTAAAGGTGTGTGTGTGTGTGTGTGTGTGTGTGTGTGTGTGTGTGTGTGTGTGTGTGTGTGTGTGTGTGTGTGTGTGTGTGTAGGAGTGTGGAAGAATGTGGCTGATCCAGATCCTGTGTGTGTGTGTGTGAACCTGCCAATCTAACGCATCTGTTTTGCTGTCCATTCTTCTATCTATCTCTTTCCTTCCTTTCCGTCTGTCTGTTTGCCTGTTTGCTTGTCAATCAAAATAAGCAAAAATAAATAAACAGACCCACTGAGGCGCAAGTCCCCAAACAGAGCCAAAGATGATCGTCAGAATATGGAGAAGTTTATTTTATTATATTTTATTTTATTTTACTGCTACATTTTATCAAGCTGTAGTGACTGTTTGTGTTTCAGGAGTGTTTCAGTGACTCTTGTATAATTCAATCCTTTCACCGCTATTTGCCTCACCTTTCCTCAGTAACTAACAATTTTGTCACAGCCACGTCCATACACTACACTGCCTAGAGTCACATAAATCTATTCTTTTTAACTCCTTTTTTCATTTAGATGCTCACAAAGATTTCACACATTTCTCGAGTGATGTTATTGTACACTCCACTCAAAGGGTTAATTAATGTATTCTGCACCTTCATTGAGAACACACCTGCCTATAAAGATCCCATATATTGTTTTCAGATTTTGATTATTGCGTACCACACTCAAAAGGTTAGTTAAACAGGTATTCTGCACCATCAATTAAAACACACCTGAGGGAACCTAGCTAGTTATCCTTGCATCCTTTGAAAATCTTAAAACATTGCGTTGAAGGATACTAGTTTTAATTCTACACATCCTTCCTTTCTTCCTTCCTTCCTTCACTCTATTCGGGAACTAGCATCTAAGTGGGCCTTTATCCTTGCATCCTTTGAAATTTTAGAACATTGCATTGAAGGATACTGGTTTAAATTCTACTCCTCTTTCCTTCCATCCTTCCTTCCTTCCTTCCTTCACTGGCATCAAAGTGGGCCTTTTAATTTAATCGTTTTTGTTACTCTTGGACAAATTTTCCCCTTACATAAAAAAAAGAGTAAATAGCCACGAAAGGGCCTCCACACACACACACACACACACACACACACACACACACACACACACACACACACACACACACACACACTCACGGGTCTCATGCCAATTAGTGGGATTTTTCACACGCATGTATTTGCATCTAAACAAAGCAATAAGCACCGTCACCATCCTTCCTCTGTACCTTCCTTCCTTCATTCCTTCCTTCCTTCCTTTCTTTCTTTTATTTATCATCTTTTTCCTCCGTTTATCAATTTTATCCCATTCATTTCTCTATCCTACCTTTTGTCTATCATTTTCTTTTCTTTCTGTGTCTTTTTTTTTCCTATTCTTCCTCCTTTTTATTCTTCCTTCTATATTCTCTCTACTTCTAACCACCACTTCTTCTTCCTCCTTCTGTATAAGTTCCTCCTCCTCCTCCTCCTCCTCCTCCTCCTCCTCCTCCTCCTCCTCCTTTCTCGTATCTATTCTCTTTCTTCTTCCTGCACTTGAGAGAGAGAGAGAGAGAGAGAGAGAGAGAGAGAGAGAGAGAGAGAGAGAGAGAGAGAGAGAGAGAGAGAGAGAGAGAGAGAGAGCACCACTACCGCAGAACACACAACGCGTGGCTAAAATCACAATTCTTGCGTCTAAAATGCAACAATTTCCCAGCATCTGTCATCGCCTCGCTTATAGAAAATGGGACACGGAAAGAAAACGGCGCCAAAATCTAGGGTACACTACACTAAATTCGCAGTATACTTAGAAAATAAATAGAAAAAAAGCGAAAATGTAGATCCAAATAAGAGATGAAGAAGAAAATTAGACGGGGAATAAAGAAGAAAGTAGAAATAATAGAGAGAAGCAAAAAAGGAGGAGGAGGAGGAGAAGGAGGAGGAGGAGGAGGAAGTTGTGGAGGTGGAGGTTTTGAGGACAATTAACGGATACAGATGTTAGAGGATGAAGAGGAAGAACCTGATCCCCATACACACATCACCATCACCACCATCACCACCACCATCACCAATGCCTCCCAACACGTATGCCTCTAGTGAAAACGAGACACGAAACGTTTAGAAGTCACAGCGTTTACATGTGTCTTCTAAATTGGGACCGCCAGGAGGGAGAGAGAGAGAGAGGGAGAGGAGGTGTGGGAAGGCCTGGAGACGTGGATATGTAGGTGAAGAAACGGGATAAAAAAAAGAAAAGGTAGAGAGGGTAGGATTTGAGGGTCATTTTGGTATATTTCAGCATAGGTAAAGGGAGAAATGGGTCTAAATAAGCTCAGGTGGGTTTAAGACAGGTAAAGGACAGATAGGAACGGAATGATAAAGAATAGGTAGAGGGTGAGATTTTATGATAATTTTTTGTGTATTTCAGGATAAGTAAGGAGGAAATAGGTCTACAAGAGATTGGATTAAGTACGGGTGAGATTAATAAGATAGATAAAGGAATGATAAAGAATAGGTAGAAGGGTAGGATTGAGAGTCACTCGGTATATTTCAGGGTAGGTAAGAGTAAGTGAAGGAGGAATAGGATCTAAAAGGGATGGGATCAAGTACAGGTGTGTACAGGTGGGATTAACAAGATAGATAAAGGTAAAGTAGTAGGTCATTTCAAGATGAGGTAAGGTTTTGAATAGGAGGACGAAAAGGTAATAGTCAGAAGGGTTTTATTTACTTATTTTTATTTTCATTTATTTATCTATTTTTATTGATCTTTTTGTTTTCTATTATTCTTTCATTTCTTTATTTTGATTTACTTTTTCACTTTCTATTCTTTTCTTTTATTATTATCATTAATTTTTTTGTATGGGTTAAGGTATGTGGGTGAGGTATGGGATGAGGAAATAGGTGAGTTTGTATGGGTCAGGACAGATGAAGGAGAAAACAGAGGTGGAATGGATCAAGTAAGGGTTGATGGAATAGGTGAACTCGTGTGGGTCAGAAGAGGTGGAGGAAATGACAAGTGGAGGAAAGGACAGGTACAGGGTGATGGAATAGGTAACACAGGTAATTGGTCAAGGTAACAATATTAATTAGCTCTGGCAACACTAGTCAAGAATGTAATTGAAAAATCTCAAATAAAAAAAAACAAAATAGAGTAAGAGTGAGGAGCGTTGAGGGCAGCAGGGGGCGTGGCTGGCGTCTGGATGCTCTACAGATCAGATTAGATTGATTCATTGTCCTTTTTTCAATTTTTTTGCACATTAGAGTGGCTTAGATTAGATTAGACTAGTTTTGTTTATTTTCCATGTTTTTAATTTTTGCACATCTGAATTACATATTAAGTATACAATGAATATATGACTATATGAACATATAGAGTATACAATTCAAAATGTTATGTTAAATACATTGTTCTATTGTTACTTTGAGAGTTGTTTATACATGGTATGTATTCATAAATACAGTAATATATAAGCTATTTATTTGCAGTTAGTTTTGATAGCCTTGAAGCAAACAATATTCTGTTTTACTTTTGAACAATTTGACGGAGATAGTGATTTGATTCCGTATGGGAACCTGCTGCTCTCACGCCCTCACGCCCTCACATTCACGCTTCTCTGTGCATGAACATTTCTACAGAAAGGAAGACTAAGACTGTTGGGTGTTCTTGTGTTAATAACAATATGAGACAATAATTAATCAGTTGTATTATTGGGTATTTGTGAATGGATTTAAAAACAAATACACAAGTCTGCGAGACTATTATGTCGGAAGCTTTCAAAAGGTTTTACTCAGACCTCAGAGGAAGGCTGCTCTGTCAAGCCGATCATGTCCCACCACTTGGTTACACTGATGTACTACAGATTAGCTACACTCATGACGAAGTTAGTAAACAGTTAATAGAAGTAAATCACTTATAGATGTTCCATAATACTAATAAAAAAGTAGATTTTCTTCTCCGAAGGTATGTGTGGTTAATACCGTGATTACATTTCTGATTCTTGTCACCGTCAAGTTTGTTGTAACAATGAAACCATCAAAAGCTACAACAATGCCATGAATTCGCCACGGTTTTTCTTGCGACAAAGGAAAAACACTTGAGTGACTCGCGGCGCAGCAGTACAGCAAGATGGACCTAACACGTTAAGGAGCGACGATCGGCCTGCAAAGAGGCGCTGTAATGACATGAAAACGACCTTACACAGGACGCAGGACACAGGACACGCCAGCCGCTGGGGCGGGTGATAAGCATGCACTGAGGGAGGGCGGGGCGAACGAGGATGTACTGCAAGGCAAGATCCTGTTGACAGAGTCACACCACATGGAGGTCAGAGCAGCGTCCTACTGGCGGCATCCTCCTGCCTTGAGTGGAGATGGCCGCGCATGTGCCTCAATTATCAAATATGCTAAAATTAGATTATTCTTGATTTTAAAATTCCAGTCGTTGCTAAAAAAAGAAAATAAATAAACAAAATAAATGAATAATACAAATTTCCTAAATTGGAATGTATTTAATATCAAAGATTACACACGTGACATGATGGCTGGGAATTGATACAAACGGATGACCATGAAAATTTTTAAAAATTATAAAAAAAATTTTGTTCAGCAGTGTACACTATCATAGCTTTGTAATAAGTAACTTTGTGCGAGACGGGGAGGGTTCAGAGAGATGGGGGGGATTGGGGGTGGGAGGTTGAGGAAAGCTGGTGGAAGCGACAGAGAACACTTGACATCATAGAAGCTGTTTCAGCCAGAGAAAAGATTTTAAGTTTCCAGTTTAGATTGCAGTATAAGCAAAGAACAGACCGAGGATATTCAGTGTAGAAGAGAGGGACAACTGAATGTCACTGAAGAAGAGGGGATAGCTGTTTGGAAGCTTGTGTAGTGTTGATAGACGTAGGAATTGAATTTTTGAGGCTTTGAACAAAATCAATCTTGCTCTGCTCTAATCAGAAATTTCAGAGAGATCAGAAGTCAGGTGTTCTGTGGCGTCCCTGCGAGATCTGTTTACTTCCTGAAGGGTTGGTAGTCTCTGAAAAGACGCAGTGACCCACAATGAAAACATTCCTAATTATAAACCTTACTTATCGAGCCAGAGCTACTCCCTTTCACTTATCGCTCTTCTTCGCCACCACAAAGAACAAAGAAGACAGACTACATCTTCCTGACAAAAAGAAAACTAGAATCGCCGCTTCTGTTTTCTCCTGACAGCCGCTGAGGCATGCACAGCCGCCACTGCCACTCACCCTGCGACCACAAGGCAAGAATGCAAGAGAGGAAAAAAAACATGTAATACAAAGACACCAAAACAACTCAAGCTGATTTCCTTGAAGACTCACTCGTGCCTGTCAACTTAAGTAGCATTCATCAAGCCGCAGCCGCAAGATAAGAGAGTGAACCTAATATAGAAGGAAGACGAACCTAACAAAAAGAAAATGAGGATCAATTAATGACGCAAAAACAAGGAACAGGAGGAGGAGGAGGAGCAGGAGGAGGAGGAGGAGGAGGAGAAGGAGGAGGAGGAGGAGGAGGAGGAGGAGGAGGAGGAGGAGGAGGAGGAGGAGGAGGAAGAGGAGGAGAAAGAGGAGGAGAAGGAGAATAAGAATAAGAACAGACATCAACTCCACTCCATCCAACCGTTCTCCAAACCAAAAAGGCAAAGAAAACGACAACCAAACTAGAAAAAAAAAAAAAAAAAAGAACGAGAAAAAAAAACATCAGAATTATAAGCCCTAAAGTAGACACAGCTCTGCCAACACATCCTACGCCTATGTCCCTCGCCAGCAGGAAGATGTGCCCCGCTACTACATACACAACAATTTGACGCCAACTCCACCTTTACTGATTCTTATTGACATGCACCATCACCATTACCCAGAAAGACGTGAATACTGAGAGGAAGCGCGTCTTGTCCTCTCTCGGAAGTGGGTTTAGAGGCCACTGCTCCTGCCACTGGCGAGATGACGGAAGGAGAGCAGAAGGAGGCCGAGTAGGGGGAAGAATACAAAGGAATACAAAGGAAGTCCACACACCAACAAATCCTGAGGTCCTTACTTGGAGAGACAGGACAGAACAGAAAAGGGAGGAGGAGGAGGAGAAGAAGAGGAGGAGGAGGAGGAGGAGGAGGAGGAGGAGGAGGAGGAGGAGGAGGAGGAGGAGGAGAAAAAGAAAAAGAAAAAGAAAGAAAGAGAAAGAGAAGAAGAAGAGAAGAAGAAAAAATAAAGAAGAACGAGAAGGAGAAGGAGAACGAGAAGAACTAAAAGGAGAAAGATGAGAAAGAGGACGAGAACAAGAACAAGGACGAGAACGAGAAAAAAATTACATATACTGAAAAATTACTAACGAAAATACATCACAAACACAGGATTAAGATTACAGGAGATTACAATGGGGGAGAATTTATAAGAGGTAAGGGGGGGGGGGTGTTAAAGTTGTGGGGACATTTAGTAGTCTTTTCTTGTCTTTATTTTGTCAACCACCCACACAGCAAGTCAGGAAGGCCGCAGGTGTGTAGTGGTGCTGCTGGTGTGGACGTGGTTGGAGGGGCGTGCGGTGTGGGGGGTTATAGATTCTTTCTGGGGGGTGTTGTAATTTATTTTAGCCTTTTTTTTTTATTTGTCGATCTGCCACACAGCAAGTCAGGCCGGCCGCAGGTGTGTAATGGTGTTGGTGTTGGGAGAGGAGGGGGTGGTGTACAGGTGTGGTTGGAGAGATGAGGGATGTGGTGTAGAAAATTAGAGGTTTTTTTTTTTTTTTTTGTTCCTTTTTATTTTGTCAACCTGCACACACACAGCAACAGACACAATTAACACAAAATTAACTAAAATAAAACACAACCACACACAATAATTAATAAAAGAAAAAATACAATAAAAATAACAAAAAAAAATTAATTAATCTCTTCATCTCCCTATCCACAAAACAAAACGAAAAAAAGCAAGAAAAATATGAAACAAGCAGAGAGAGAGAGAGAGAGAGAGATTGGTGAGGGAGGTGGGAGGGTAGGAGGGTGGGACAGAGAGATGTGGTGTCTGCATAGGTGGGTAAGTGAATCAAAACAGAAAAAGACTGACAAGTTAACCCTTCAACACTGATTCTAACTGGCAGTCTTTACACCTCTGAGCTTAGGGATGCAAGCGTTGTGGAGCCACCCAGCTGAGAGGCGCCCCCACTAAGGCCTTGCGTTGCCGTTGGTGTTAATAACCACTGGGATTGAGAGACTGGGCAGGGCTGGACGGTGCGCAGAAGAGGAGAGGAGTGGAGGTCTCGGCGAAGATTGCGTGTGAGGGAGAATAGAAGTGAGAGAGAGAGAGAGAGAGAGAGAGAGAGAGAGAGAGAGAGAGAGAGAGAGAGAGAGAGAGAGAGAGAGAGAGAGAGAGAGAGAGAAGAGAATAGAGTGAAGAGAGAAAAGAGGAAGAGAGAGAGAGAGAGAAAGAGAGAGAGAGAGAGAGAGAGAGATAGAGAGAGAGAGATTAGAGGAGAGAGAGAGAGAGAGAGAGAGAGAGAGAGAGAGAGAGAGAGAGAGAGAGAGAGAGAGAGAGAGAGAGAGAGAGAGAGAGAGAGAGAGAGAGAGAGAATCTTAACTATTGTTAGGCTTTTAAATAATTCCATACTCAACGTGGAATTTTAAGCCGAATATGTAAATATACGTACTATGTTTAAATAAAAATAAAAGAGAGAGAGAGAGAGAGAGAGAGAGAGAGAGAGAGAGAGAGAGAGAGAGAGAGAGAGAGAGAGAGAGAGAGAGAGAGAGAGAGAGAGAGAAGAGCGCATAACAAATTGATGGAAAAGAACTACTGAGAAAGACGAATAGATGAAAACAATGAAAAAAAGGGTAAAGAGAAACAAATCAAGGTAATAATAACGAAGAAAAACCCAACATAACACTACACTGAGGTTGTTGAGGTTACGACACGCTTTCAACACTCAAAGCGAGACCTGACTCACCCTAACCCTGCCCTCACTCACCCCAACACTGCCCTGACACCCCAACACTGCCCTCACTCACCCCAACACTGCCCTGACTCACCCCAACACTGCCCTGACACCCCAACACTGCCCTCACTCACCCCAAAACTGTCCTGACACCCCAACACTGCCCTCACTCACCCCAACACTGCACTGACACCTCAACACTGCCCTGACACCCCAACACTGCCCTCACTCAGCCCACACCACGACTGACTCACCAAGCCACTGAGGAAAAGAGTGACTGACTGACTGACTGACTGATTTATTGACTGACTGACTTATGAGTGAGTGACTGACTGACTTATGACTGACTGACTGACTTATGACTGACTGACTGACTGACTGATTTATGACTGACTGACTGACTGACTGACTGACTGACTGAATGACTGACTGACTAACTGACTGACTGACTTACTGATCCTTTCCGTCCATGTCTCCACTCTCTCGTTTATTCTTCCGTCTACATTCTACCTAATGCTAAAGAATAAAATATATCAAAAAATTATTAATATAGGTATTTTTCTCTCTTTCTTTATTTTCTTTCAATACGTCAATTCTATTCCGCTCTGTTCATCTTTCTAAATTATGTTTTCGAGTGTTCTTTTTTTTTTAAGTATTCTTTCTAGAGTGGTTAATAAATTCTCAAGGTTATTTTCCATTCTCTCTCTCTCTCTCTCTCTCTCTCTCTCTCTCTCTCTCTCTCTCTCTCTCTCTCTCTCTCTCTTTCAAGGTAACGTTTCACCTGTTTATTGCACGTTTGGCATTTTTTATAACGTCAATGTTAGGATTTATTCAGCCGTGTGGTCAGGTGGTGGTGGTGGTGGTGGTGGTGGTGGTGGTGGTGGTGGTGGTGGTGGTGGTGGTGGTGGTGGTGGTGGTGGTGGTGGTGGTGGTGGTGGTGGTGGAGGCCGTGAGCAAGCGGCAATACAAACACACACATGCACGTATACATACATACATACATACATACATACATAACAAACTTGCATGACTACTAACTCACACCGACCACCACCATGCACACCACTGACCTCTTTCCCTCACCACCATCACACACACACATACACACACACACACACACACACACACACACATACACACACACACACACACACACACACACACACACACACACACAGACACACACACACACACACACACTGACACACACACACACATACCATACATACACACACACACACACACACACACACACACACACACACACACACACACACACACACACACACACAGAATACAAGTGCAAATACTCAAAAGAAATTGTCATTGTTTATTCGGTTAACTATGGGTATCTTTGTGGATCATTGTAGCTGTCTAGTGGTACTGTATTTGTATGTTATGGCCATTTTTTATGTAAGAGAGAGAACTGGCCAAGGGCAACGAGAAATATGATTGAAAAAAAGGCCCGCTGAGGTGCCCGTCCCCAGACAAGTTGAATAGTCAGAAAGGAACTCCGCGGATGATATAAGAGACAACTTTTTTTTTCAAGTTTTGCGTGAGGAATGTATGAGTAGCCAGGTGCATGTAGTGTTGTGTGAAGGAGGAGTGTTGTCTTTAACGGGTAGGCTGAGACACAAAGAGAAACGTTCAGTGAGGTCAGAGCTGTCTTTAATGTTAAGTTTCCAGCACCCCCTGAACCAGTGCTATTACACCTCACAGGCAGTAATTATCGTTTCGGCAGGTGCCTACTGCCTCCTCCTCTGCCTGCCATCTTTTGGTTATGAAAGTGTAAAATTATTTCATAAGTATTGATATCTTTTGCTATTTTTTTTTAAGGAGTTGTGCTCCATACTTTGTTTATAAAATCTGACCATATAAATAAATCATATTCTAATTCTAAACCCTAAAATTCTATTCACACACACACACACACACACACACACACACACACACACACACACACACACACACACACACACACAAGTCCACCGAGCTGAAAATCACAGTATGATCTGATTTGTATGTATAACTCGCCGTCTACTCGTAAATCCTCGTGGCGGTGCATGTGGCCTTTTATGACACAGATATGGCAAGTGGCCTCTGAGGATGAGCATGGAGCGAGGAACAGGGAGCGGTAGTTGGGGTGTTTCAGAGTACTTTCAATGCTGGTAATGTCTTGAGTATAGGCAAGGCAGCAGACCAATAGCGTGTCGGCTTCACATTCGTAACGTTATATCGACTCCTCCCCTTTTGCCTACAAGGAACACACGTCAGGAATACGATGTTCCCATTGGCTGCTTCGCTCACGACTCGTCCCATACTTTCATACAAACGATGATGTTACACCACGGTTGATTGAGAAGCCCTTTTTTTTCCGTTCACACACACACACACACACACACACACACACACACACACACACACACACACACACACACACACACACGCACACGCAGGCGGGAGAGGCAGTGAGCGAGCAGTGTGCGTGGCGCTCCCTTCCAGGCTACATGGCGGGTAAACATTCACTCCACTGGGCCTCCACCACCACCACCACCACCACCACCCAGTCGCCTCTCATCCTCAGCGTCACGGAAACACCACAGCCAAGTACTGCATATAATGATTCATGATACCGTTTACAATGATTACTTCCTTTCTCCTTTTCATTTCCGTTTTCCTCTTATTTTACAGTACTTCTTCAAATGACTACTCCTCTTTCCTCCTTCTACCTTCCTTTAACTTCTTATCTTCGTGTTCTTTTATTCTTTAACCGCTTCAGAACTGGACACATTTTTACCTTGATATTTTGTGTACGATTAGACCATTTTATTGACATTAGAAAGGGTCTATGAAGGTCAGAAGATTAATGGCCACAGTCTTCAATATTTTAATCCCCCCACATAAGTTTCTGAAGCTGTATAAAATCCCCATATAGTAACCAGAATGAATATGGAAACGCGTCATGGTACTGAAGGGGTTAGGATTCTTATGGTGCAGTATAGAATCACCACTTTCTTTCTCATCTTTTACCTTACTTCAACCTTTCTCCTTCGTCTTTATTTCTTATTTGAACAGTGAAGTGCTGCAAAGAATTATCACTTCAATTCCTTCCTTTAATATGCATCATGTTGCTTATTTCTTTCTTAGTCTACGTCAAAAGCTGTAAGGCATGACTCAACCGGTACTTCCAATCATTTATACTTTTTTCTCTGGTAAACTTTGGAACTCCATACTTCCTATGACTTAACTTCATTTAAGAGGGAGGTCTCAAGACATCTAGCCCTTTATTTTGGCTAACTATTTCCGATCTGCAAGGGGACTGACAACTAATTAGGCATGTTTTTTTTTTTTTTTTTTTTTTTTGCGTTTTATATTGCCCTTGGTGAGTTTTCCCCTCTTACATAAAAACTGTCCTTATATTTCTTCCTTCTTGGTCTTATGAAATGAAGGTCTGTTAAACGTTCTATTTAACTCTTTACATTTATATTCCATTCATGTTTGTTTATTTCTCTGAATAATCGTATTTTAATTGCCTCATCTACTTCTCTATTCCCTTTTTGTTAATGTGTTCTTGTATTGTTCCTTATAAAGTGAACGAATTGGCTTTAATTATTCTTTTGTTTTGTCTTTTTTTATCATCTTGCTTTCATCTCTCATATCTATACTTTTCTTTCCTACTTTCTTTTCACTTCTCTTTTACCTTATCTTCCCTTAGAAGGTGTTTTGCCTCATCTTTTTTCATGATTTCCTCGTCAGTAAGTTCAGTTCAGTTTAGCAAAGTTCAAGGCTGCATGTTAGCTTTGGTTAGGTCACCTTGCAGTATGATCAGGTTTAGCTTGATATCATATGGAAAAAACGCTGGAAACTTGTAAATTCTGCTGAACGTTCGTGAAATCCTAAGGTGCTTTTGGGCAGGTTTTCATTCCGTGACAAGCTGCGTGACTCAGCGTTAACCCGTTCCTGCCTTCGTATTTCCGTGACTTTTCTTGTGTTTAACCCCCTACACAT
>NC_059279.1:2495000-2527500 GCF_017591435.1 Portunus trituberculatus | reverse complement strand
GGTGCGAGTGTAGGTTGGGTTTCCTCACTCGGGGCAAGGATTTCCTAGCGGGTGGGCTTTGAGAGAGGAGGTACCCCAAAAAGTATCCCCTTTAGCCCATAGATTCCCGTGAAAAGCCCACATGATATAAATCTATTGCAGGTTGACTTACTAAGAGCTTTTTAGAACGTGGTTTTATATTTCCCTTTATATAACAGATGATTGTTGTTTTTAAATTAATTCTTTATATTGAGCCGCAAAACGACACGTATTAATAAAAAGAAAGACCACATTCTTTCCTTCAATATAAAGTATGCGACTTTTGTCCCTCCTGACGGCTGTAATGACGCGGCGCCTCCTGCAGTCACTTGCCCCATCCTCCACTGCTACAACCGCCACGGATAATCTTCTTGTACGTGGATCCATTCCAAAATGTTCTTTCGTTCTTTTTTATGTCCGTACCCGAGTCATGCCATCGCTGGTCAGGTAACACGGTGAAGCGGATGGGAAAAAAACACCCCCATTTGAACGAACCCAAATATATTGGTCAAATCAGCGACTTTCTCCCCCGCAAGGTAATCTAGTAGTACACGCGTCTCCTCGTAGCATTATGACTGGAAAGTTTCATCACAAACAAAAACCGAAGATTATTGTTTGTCTCACGCCGGACCCCAACACGGAAGCTTCACAGACAATCATGTTTAAGGCGACAGTTTACGAGAGATCAATATGGAGTGAAAATCCACAACGTCCTCTTTATTTTTTTTTTTTCTATGTCCTGGCCAATAGCGACTGTAGGTAAATTGAAGAGTGGCGCAGGCAACTTTATTTACAATGATACCCATATTAGGGGCCAGATCACCACCCAAGCGCATCTTTGGTGTAACCACCTAGAACCTGGGTATCATGGTGACATGTAGGTAACTTTAAACCACTCCACAAATAACAAAGATTCAAGACGGCTCGTGGTGGGATTCGAACCTACGCGTAGACTTTTACTCTATCCCACGCTCACCACCTTATCCACTACGCCACCGCCTCCCTGCTCCATACCTCCCTTTGTGTCAACACGAGCATGCAAGTAACGAATCGCATCTTTTCTTTCAGACGAGGACCATTGGCGGACTAAAGACACGAAGCTCCTTTCGCTTCACACGCACCGGTGGGCGTTGGCGGCGGTGGTGGGCGTAGCAACGGTAGCGGCGTGGCTGGCAGCAACAGTGATGGCCACGGCACTGGCGGCTACCCCAAGGCTAGCATCTGCTGACAAGGGTGCGTACTGTGCATTTCAAGCAGCCACATGGTTTTATGTATACACACACACACATACACACACACACACATGCACTAACACACATGGTAGCTAGTCTCAATGTCAATCATAGTATCGTGATTCGTCCACATTAGCTCCGGACCTCCCACATCTCATGACATCATATTTCCTTAACAGACACCGCTGGAGCAGGAGTGGGTCTACTACAGACGGGAACGCCCCTAGACGCTGACCTGAGGGCCGCCTTCCAGCTAGCAGCGCGGCGCAGCGGTGCGGGGGTGCCGCTGCGAGAGGCCACTGCCGCTGATACCGCCACGGACGTGGTGGCGACCTTCACTCAGCTGTGGGAGGCAGGCGTGAGGGTGTTCCTGGCAGGCGTCTCTGCCACACACACGGAAGCTTTGTGTCGACACTTGCAGCAGACAGGGAGGGAGGCGCTCCTTGTGTCCCTCACAGACGACGCCGATACTCCTTCCTGCAGCAGCAGCAGCAGCAGTCTCTTGGCGTCTGTTTCCCCGCCGCCGGCCGCGCTCGTGGCCACGGAGGTGGCAGCGCTGGTGGAGGGCGGCGCCACCCATCTCCAGCCTGTACTCATGCCGTCGCGGGCGGGTGAGTCACTTCTGCCAGGCCTTAGGGCGGTGGCGGCGGCCCACAACGTGACCGTGGCCTCGCCTGTCTACATGGACCCCGCGCGCCCCTCTGTCATGCCGCTGAGCCAGGCGCTGGACGCATCGCCTAGAACCGCCGTCTGGCTGGCGGCAGACCACCACCTGCCGCATCTCATGGCGCCGCTGAGGGCAGCCCTCTACGGCCGCCTTGTTATGCTTCATGCCCATCCCGCCCACCTCGCCGCCCTCTTCGCTCATCCCGCCGCCCGTGCCGCCGCCGAGACCTGCGCCGTCACCACAGTGCAGTGGGCGGGGCCCTCTAGTGTTGACAGCCTCGCCCACCGCCGCCTCATGGCCGCCCTCAAGCCCATCGATCCGCTGGCGGCCGCCCTAGCCTACCACGCGGCAACCCTGTCCATCGACGCTGCACTCCACGGCAGCGCCCACACTGCATCACAGTCCAAGGCTCACCCACCAGGGGCGGCGAGCAGGTGGGGCGCTGAACAGGAGGTCCGGGACACAGAGGAGGTAGGCGCTACCCCTGCCAGGCAACAAGCAGGGTGGGCAGCACGCCTCCGTCTAGTAAAGCAACACCTGGTGAAGACGATGGTGATGCAGGACTCCCCGTGGCTGCTGGAGGGCATGACCTGGGTGCATGAAGGCAGCGGCCCGTCCCCCTGGCTGGTGAGGGGGAGCTATGCCCCCGCTCGCCTGCTCACACGACAGGAAATGTGGCAGCTTGGGAAGCATGCAGGCTGTGGTTCCCTGGCCAGGGTGGAGGTACGCGCCCACGACCCCCTCACCAACCGACCCATCCTCAATGCCTGGCCAGTCCACGCCGCGCCAGAAGTGCTCCTCATACCGAACTTCTCCCCGCGGGGCTTCAGTGTCAAGGCACACTGCCCGGACCGTGTCAGGAGGGAGGTGGAGGTGGGGTGCCAGGGCGCCGCGGCACACGATGAGTTACTAAAATGCGTAATGGTGGAGTCCAGAAGAGCAAGACAGCGACGCGAGGTGAACAACTTCATCACCCACCATGGCGTGTCTGGGAGGAAGTTTCAGGGGCGAGGCTTGACGTACGCCATCAGGAAAGCGAAGGGCTTCATCCACCATCCTGACGTGAGAGCCTTCATTCCACAGCTGGGCGGCTGTCTCGGAGCGACCGGGGGCTGTAGCTACTGTTTTGTCTTCATCATGGGTAGCAACGTGACTGTGAACCCTGGAGTATGCATGGGCGCGTGCGCCGTGGCCGTGGGCGCTTCCTGCTCCTCGCTTGTCGCCAAGGGTGTGGAATACCAGATAGCTCACACCGTCATCTGCACGGAGCTATTCGCGCAGGGCCAACTCTCCTGGGATTCCTACATTGCAGACGCTGCCTACGGGGCGCGTGTGGCGGCAACCAACCCCCAGGCGCTGCGAGGCTACCAGCTGATGGCGAGCCCTTTAGTGGCTGCCATGCAGGTCAGTCCAAGCCTCTCCAGCCTGGTGGAAGTGTTGGCACGGCCCTGGGTCAGGCACATGGAGTATGAGGAGGGCATAGCAGAGGCTGACGACCCAGTGGGACATCTAATGACTGCCCTGGGCCTGCCACTGTGCTCAGCTGTGGCACTGCTGTACCACCACATCCTCAAGGCAGCACTCATTGCCCTGATGACCACCATGACCTGGTGCGCCCTCAAGTGAGCACCACCCACCTCGGGAACACCACCAAGACTTGCCTCACAGCTGGGCCACTCCTGCCGAGAGGAGATGCGAGCCACACTCTCAGGAATACTGCATCCCAGGCTGGCCACCTTTAGGCCTCCGTTCAACCTAGTCCCTTCATCTCCCCACGGCAGCAGCCCGCCCAGCAAGCCCCCAAGGACTCACCAGGACTCCTCCGGCCACGAGCGTGCCAGCTACTGGACGCCTCGATGTGTCAGCAGCAAAGGTTTACTGTGATATTTGTACATTTATACCCACGCGGGGCACGGCCCTGGGCTGCCCTGGCGTCCGGAGCAGGGCAGCCTTGGATGACTCTCTTGTCCCTGTATCGGCCTGTGTCAGGCTTCTTGGGTATTCACGCCACCGACACATTACCAAAGTTACAGTTTCAAAGACTGTCAAATCACCACGTGTAATTTTACACTATGTGCATTTATGTGTAAAACTTCGTCAGTAGGTAACCTGCACCTGAGCAACACCTCGGGGATTTCTGATCGTTACGGGACACACACACACACACACACACACACACACACACACACACACACACACACACACACGTCAATAGCTTAGCCCTCCCTCACACAGCAAGGCAGGGACGGCTCCTCCTCCTACTACTGGTGCCTGTATAGTCATAAACTCAACCTGTGCCAACGTGTTGTAATGTTAGAACATTTAGCCGTGGAGCAACAAGGACACGTTCTATCACAGTGCGTGTCACACATCCCTAATATTCGGACGCTTTTATGTAGCTCCGCAACATTCCCTCCCATTTTTTTTTTTTTCTATTTCTTCTTCCCATTTTGTCTTTATGGATCTGATGAATGCTGTACTAATGTATTTATCTAAGCAATCCATATATAAGAATTATCCTCACAATTTATTTATATTTATACTTCGCCTTCCATTTTCTATGCAATGTGTGCATCATAGATTCAATGAACGCTATTCCAGCGTATTTATTAATTTATTTACTCATATTTATTCAGGTCAATGTGCAGTTTGTCATAACGAACACTAAAAAAACAGTGTACAGCATCATTGCAATGTTCACAACATCAGGACAACAGTGTACACTTGCTTTCCCTTGTTACTTGGGCATGAAAGCTGCACATTTCCCGCCCTCATTTCTTTGTATATAATTGTTCAGTGTATAAATGTAGCATTTTTTGTAAAGCTGTTGTGTTTTTTTTTTTTTAGTGTTGTTGAAGTTTTGTTTGTATAGTAAAATTTGAAATGTTTGTTCTGCTCTTTCCCTAATCAACCAATGAGAGAGAGAGAGAGAGAGAGAGAGAGAGAGAGAGAGAGAGAGAGAGAGAGAGAGAGAGAGAGAGAGAGAGAGAGAGAGAGAGAGAGAGAGAGAGAGAGAGAGAGAGAGAGTGTGTGTGTGTGTGTGTGTGTGTGTGTGTGTGTGTGTGTGTGTGTGTGTGTGTGTGTGTCACACACACACACACACACACACTCTGTCGTCCATAGCTCAAACATTGGTATATACACACACACACACACACAGTGTGTGTGTGTGTGTGTGTGTATATATACCAATGTTTGAGCTATGGACGACAGAGGAATCAAAAAGGAAGGAGAGGTGAAGAGGACGAAGAGTTGACGTAAGAAAAATTAAGATAAAAAGGAAAGATAGAGAAGGAAGCCCCGAGACGGCTGGGAGAGGAAGAGATGGGGGAAGATAGGCTAGGTAAAAAAAAAACCCATGGAAGAAAACCATAAGATTTGGAGGGCAGAGCGGGAGAAATAGATTATGTCTATTTTCAAAGGCTCTATTTGAAGATGCACATGTTTTTAAGGGTATTTCTGTGGTTCTGGTGATGGATTAACAAGATTTATAGTTTATCATAAGGAGAAACTGTCTTGAAAACCTAGCTAGTCGTCTATGAGGACTTGAAGGATTGTCGTGGTGAGAGAGCAAGGCGTTTCTGAATATGGGCCTCAGTCTGATCCAACTGAGGCCGTGCCACTCCAATGTTTACCGGTTAGTACAGAACCTTGCTGGTTTACTTCCTACACTGGTAGCCACTTCACTAAAAGCTAGAATTTGTGTATTCCAGCAGTGACTCGACGCCTTGTTTGGAGAATGAGAACACTGCAATGAAGGGAACCTCCGATTCACCACCTCTAATTGTATTCTATGGGCATCCCTTTCCTAACAACGTGCTCTACTGCATAAGCCTGCTGGTACAGACGCATCCGCTTTAGCATGCATCCTCACTCTTAAAAAGAGACGGGTATGAGGGCTGGATATATAATCGTTACTCTTGACACCATCGACCGTATATAGCAATCTCCCCCACAACTCAAATATGCACTAGTGACGAAGGGCAGGACACGGGACACGGTAGTCATGGCAGTACACGCGGAGCCTTAACACAGGCTGGATGACGCTGCCAGTAGCTTAACAGGACCTCCTGCGTCGCCACATCTCGGTACGACTCAGTCAGACACTGTATGGTGGCTGAAGGCGCTAAAATTTAAGGCAGGTTTACACGTGTCAATATACGACTGAAATTGTAAGTTGATAGAAGTATTGACTGAGTCCTTCTAGTCGAAACACTTTCACACATAGCGACTGGGAAGTATCAGCTGGTTGGTGGGAAGTGTCAAATGTAAACAAACAGCTGCCCTACAAGACGTCTTCCTCTGGTGACGATGACGATTGCGATCAATTCAAATCATCACAAGTATTCAATCCTCACCTCCAACAACACCCTGCATAGAAAGTCATCGGAAAGTGGCAGCTATCTCATCGAACGCCGATTTGCGTAAGCTTTTTTGCTGTAGAATTAACTTTTATAGGGCCGCAGAGTTACTCTTTTTCCCCCACCAATTCAGAAATCTTCTCTACAATCGACACCACATTTTCAAATCTTTCTCCGTGACGTCACAACTTAAACAAAGTCGCAAAACGACTGAACAAGACCAATATGTTGGCACCGATATTCAGTCGGAAACTCTACCGGGCACTGGACACATCGCCTAGAACTGCCGTCTGGCTGGCGGCAGACCACCACCTGCCACATCTCATGGCGCCGCTGAGGGCAGCCCTCTACGGCCGCCTTGTTATGCTTCATGCCCATCCCGCCCACCTCGCCGCCCTCCTTGCTCATCCCACTGCCCGTGCCGCCGCCGAGACCTGCGCCGTCACCACAGTGCAGTGGGCGGGGCCCTCTAGTGTTGACAGCCTCGCCCACCGCCGCCTCATGGCCGCCCTCAAGCCCATCGATCCGCTGGCGGCTGCCCTAGCCTACCACGCGGCAACCCTGTCCATCGACGCTGCACTCCACGGCAGCGCCCACACTGCATCACAGTCCAAGGCTCACCCACCAGGGGCGGCGAGCAGGTGGGGCGCTGAACAGGAGGTCCGGGACACAGAGGAGGTAGGCGCTACCCCCTGCCAGGCAACAAGCAGGGTGGGCAGCACGCCTCCGTCTAGTAAAGCAACACCTGGTGAAGACGATGGTGATGCAGGACTCCCCGTGGCTGCTGGAGGGCATGACCTGGGTGCATGAAGGCAGCGGCCCGTCCCCCTGGCTGGTGAGGGGGAGCTATGCCCCCGCTCGCCTGCTCACACGACAGGAAATGTGGCAGCTTGGGAAGCATGCAGGCTGTGGTTCCCTGGCCAGGGTGGAGGTACGTGCCCACGACCCCCTCACCAACCGACCCATCCTCAATGCTTGGCCAGTCCACGCCGCACCAGAAGTGCTCCTCATACCCAACTTCTCCCCGCGGGGCTTCAGTGTCAAGGCACACTGCCCAGGTCATGCCAGAAGGGAGGTGGAGGTGGGGTGCCAGGGTGCTGCAACATTCAATGAGTCTTCCAGTTGTGTGATGGTGGAGTCTAGGGGAGCCAGGCAGCGGCGTAATATACACAACTTCATTCCTCAACACAGCCTGCCCTCCTTACCACCCAAAGAAAAGGACAAAAATCTTTACATCATCTTAAGGAAGCTCAAAGGTCTCTTCAAACACCCTACGTTCGAAGAATTTGTACCCCAAATTGGTGGTTGTTTAGGAACTCTTATTGGCTGCTCTATTTGTTTTGTGTACACTATGTCAAATGATATAACCGTCCTGCCTGCAGTTTGTTATGGGTCATGTGCCGTGGGAATGTCTGGCTCATGCTTTGCACTATTTGCAAGAGGTGTTCAATTCAAGATGAGCAACACTGTCATCTGCACTGAGCTGTTCGCACAGGGCCAACTCTCCTGGGATTCCTACATTGCAGACGCTGCCTACGGGACGCGTGTGGCGGCAACCAACCCCCGGGCGCTGCGAGGCTACCAGCTGATGGCGAGCCCTTTAGTGGCTGCCATGCAGGTCAGTCCAAGCCTCTCCAGCCTGGTGGAGGTGTTGGCACGGCCCTGGGTCAGGCACATGGAGTATGAGGAGGGCATAGCAGAGGCTGATGACCCAGTGGGACATCTAATGACTGCCCTGGGCCTGCCACTGTGCTCAGTTGTGGCACTGCTGCACCACCACATCCTCAATGCAGTACTTGTTGCCCTAATGACCACTGTGACCTGGCGCGCCCTCAAGTGAACACCACCCACCTCGAGAATTAATTTACCATATACTTTGTTGCACACCACTAAGGCTCCCTGGGTGATGGGTGAAGGCAGAGATGTATTTGGTGACAGCAGCAAAGTTTTACTGTGATATTTGTGCTACATGAGTCTGGCACTCTGAGCTAACTCATGTCAAATCAATTGGATGGATTAGCACTCTTCACATTTTGTAACTGTGCAATATTTCTTAGATGTTTCATTAACTTTTCACCAGAATTTGACTATATAATTCATTGCCAGTCTGGCAAGCCTTCCCTCCAAATACACACTCATGTGTTGAGAGAGGATGATTCAGAAATATGCAGATTATTGTCAAACCACAAGGAACACCTTATACATGCTACAAGCTGTTACCTTCAGTTGTCTTTCTGTGACCAACATGTTTCTCTAGTGGTGTATTACAAAAAAGACATCCAAGTAGCATTCCTCAACTTGCAGACCTCTCATTAGTACTTAATATTTCTGTTCTTATCTATTTATGTTTGTCTCATTAGTACTTAATATTTCTGTTCTTATCTATTTATGTTTGATCTCTGTTCCTAAAATTTTTCCCCACTTTCCACATATCAAACTCAGGAAAAAAATTTTCTTATACAACTGTTAATTTTGATATACCTCAATATTCATGTTATTAGTCTATCCATAAGAAATGCAGGATACACAACTTCATAGTCAGTGTATGTATCAAACATTATTTTCTTCTGAAAAATACATTATTTTTTTTCCAAAACTTTCTTTTACAACTAAAGGAGCATTCTTCTTAAAAGTAGTCTTAAGCATGTAGTGTATTAATATTTTGTTATTTTGTCATTAATCATTTCACTGGTTTTCATTGCAAATGCATCAAGTAACACTAGACAGACATCCCTTCAGCAGGATGGCAGAGATGTTGCACTTTGTCTCAGTGTAGGAATGAAAATACAGTGGAGGATGTCTCCCCTCCTCTCAGCCCTTCCCTTTAGCAACCTTTTCCAGTATGCAAAAATTACAGTGGTGATGTTCTTCCAGTCTGCCCATGCCAGGCTGTGCTCTCCCTTATACAAGGAAGAAAATATTTTCAGACATCAGATGGGAGTTGGCTAAGAACATGCAAAAAATGTGGTTACACATAATAAAGTTACAAATTTCAACAATTAGATAAATATAAAGTCAAATATGAATGGTGGTGTTCAGCACTGAATGTTGCTGGTATGACCACAGAATTGTATTTTACTGGTATGACCATAGAAGTGCATTCCCCTATAGAACCCTATCGTGCTTCCTGAGGAAATTATTATGAACAAGTATCAGTGTAGCTCCCTAAACAGATAGTTTATCAATTGAGTACAGATATCTAAAAATATACTACACTAACCTGCCTTGTGCAGTCTCTCCACAGCTCAGCACCCCATTATGGGACTGTGCCTAAGTGAAGAAGGAAATAAATTTGACAATTGAACAAAATCTACTACTTCCTTATATCTCTTAATATACATCTATACCTAAGGGGGCAGAGGCATATTGAATGAAAATTAGCTGTAAAAATTTCACATTTCTCTTCATCTCGCTCTGTATGTATAAGTAATAAGGCAAGGACAAATTAATCTCAGCCTTACCAAAAGCACTAAGGAGAGAAATCTTCCAAGGCACCATCAACTCTTTCCTTCCTCTTGAAAAATCTCGGAGGAAGAAATGATCGTTAAAGTAGCTCCTTCATTTGTTTTTATTGGTCTTTACAATGAGTCTCTGAGGTTTGCCAGGTCCCAACAACATGAAGGCAAGCAGGTGTTCCCTCGTTATCACCAGTGTGTACAGGTTATCCCAAGAGGAGCAGCTCGGTTTCTCCCATCTCCATGACATAGCGGAGTCAGGATGGCCATACACAGTTAGGCTCACCCACGGAACAGCTGTTGCTTCACGCTGCGCCAGCCAAGACCTGGAAACAAAATATCCATTGAAAATTAGAACATGTCCACAAATTAATTCTTTTCTTTCAGCCATTTATGAAAGCTTTGCAATTATCATATCGTCCAAGAAGAAAATATAGTAATGTCAGAATATACTAAAAACAATGGAATATATCAGTCAAATTTATTTACTCCATTTACAAAATTAAAGGTGTTCTCTGATAACCATAGCTGTCACCATGAGATCTTTGTGTCTCACTCATAAAACTTGAATCAATTTACTTCTTTTTTTGAAACCCAGGACCAAACTTTCAAACTCTTGTTTTCTTACACTGACCTGGTATACTGAATTACGAGGTGAATGAGGCTGGGAGAGAAGAAGCCGGAGGACTGGGCACAGCAGAGGTTGTTGACAGGAGTTCCATGTCTTGGCTCCACCACGCCGGAAAGCACCGACTCCTTCTGACTCCTGCGTAATGGAGGGTAACAAGTAACATTCATTAGCTTTGTCTCACTAGTTCAAGTATCGGTCTCCCTACACTGAAATATACCTACTCAACAAGAATTATTCATTTATGATACATCCCATCTTATATCACCAAGTGTCAATCTTTTCATCAACCCGAGACAAGCATTCCCTGAAAATGTAAATCCCTAATAAAAAAAAATAAATAAATAAATAAAATAAATAAATAAATAATAATAATAATAATAATAATAATAATAATAATAATAATAATAATAATAATCCAACAATTTAACATCTATCTATAAATATACCAGACTGGCAATCCCAAACAGAATGGCTCAGACCACCACCACAAATGTCCATTACACTCTTAGTACTGCACAGCAGGCCCTAAGAAAAGACAAGTTAACATAACAAAAATAACAAGAACATTTCCTAGCAAACCTCAAAACTCACAGTCTTATCCCAAGTGTCTGACATCCAATCCACTCTAAAAGGTCCTCTGGCTCAGCTATCTGCTCATCCAGCCCTGCCTCTTCTACAGGTGGGCCAGGGAAAGGCATGAAGGCCTTCTCCAGCACATTCTGGCTTAGCGTTGCTGCACACTCACTAACACTGTAGCCAAGGTCATGGAAGTACTTGGCAATAGAGGATGGACAAACATCAGGATCTGAGCCAGAAGAGATAACTGTTTACTTAGCAGCCATTATTTTTTCAATACCAATACTGCACTCCTGGAATTAGTGTTTTCTTAAGGTACAAGTGTTGATTTGTTGATGCTTGAAGTTGTGTAAGATAATTATGTTCTTTATACAACCTTACAAATAAAAAATACATATTTACAAGCAAAATCTCAAATACTTCCCTTCCCTGAAAATGGGGAAAATGCATTATGTGAATTATAAAAAAGAAACAAAAATTTTAACTGACATTTTTATGATTTTCACATCAATAATTTTCAAGGAACATGACTCATTCCTTACCATTTGGGACCCACAGGATCCAGAAGGAGAAGGCAAGAGGCAGCTGCGTGAAGGCATTCTTCACCTGCTGGTAGCGTGGCTTTCCCGGGTAAAAGTTTGGATTCTTCAGATCCACTTCAACCACTGCAGACAGGTTAAATGTAACAAGGAATAAAATTATTACCAAAAGTAATAGAAAGTAAGCAAACACTGGAAACATTAAAAAGATATCCTGACTACAAGAATACTTAGCCCCAAGAGCTCACCAAACTTCTCCATTGGTGTACGCAGGATGTCAGCAGAGAGGGAGCCACTGAGGGCCAGCTCCTGGTAGGTGAATTTGTTCAGCAGAAGCCTCAGCAAGCCATCAGGGGCAATAACAGCACTGTTGTCTGTGTCCAGCAGTGTGTCACAGCTCAGGCCAAACACCTGGCCTGCACCAGGGAAAACTAAGTGGTAATGACCGTTTTAAAACAACAGGGTTTGAGTATCTGTATTTGTATCTACTGAATACAGAAAAAAATATAATTAATCTCTCTCTCTCTCTCTCTCTCTCTCTCTCTCTCTCTCTTTCCCTGATACAAAAGATAAAGAGCTATTCCTTACCTTTGTTCAGGAAGGCTTGCAGGAAGGCAGGTGCACACAACTGATGCAGAGGTAGCTTATCAATTCTATAGAACTGTGTGTCCTGTGTAAGTAGCTCCCGAAGATCTGCTGGAACGCTGGGTAAGTCAGGCATCAACAAGGAAATCTCAAGGAAGAAATGATAAAAAAAAATAAGTAACATGATGCAAAGATTATCATTTATATTTCAAAGATATCTATGACATTCAGGTCATTAAGATTGTTAGTGGTAAGTCATTAAGGAGCTTTGAAAGAGATTAGACAAATAAATGGATAAAAAATGATAGGCAGAAATAGGTACTACAGTATATATGTTTCAAAGAGGAATTGCCATGTGTAGCCCTGGTGATGTTTTGCAGCTTCCCTGATTTTATGTTCTTACTTTTGCATTGAATGGGTGTTGGTCAACCAGCTTACGCCAGGCCGCCTCCTTGCCAACTTGCTCCCAGTGGTAACACCCATGGTACAGACGGCACTCTGGCGGGTGCTTCTCCACCTCTGGATTATGCATTTTATATTCTAATGACTGCTAGCCACCTCTGACTAGATAGGTAGTAATCTGTAATGTAAAACTATGTTTAGACAATGTAATCAATAGCATCTCCTAATGAAACAACAAAATATTCACATGTAGTGATGTTGACCACCAAATAATCAGCCACATTTGTGGCTGTTTATTTGGTGGTCAACTTTTATGTGTCCACAGCAGCTCTTTCAAAAATCCTGTTTAGGCCTCACTAATTGCAGACCTATACAGGTGAAGCTCCTGTCAACACACAGAGTACTGAGCATATTACATTTGTATCCTAGACATTACTTCTGACTCACAATACAAAATGCATGTGGGGGATCAAGGGGGCACAACTTCTATTAGGTGAGGTGAGGTGAGGTGAGGTGACAGCGGGGACATGGAAAGAACAGTCCCCAAATTTGGTCAAGTTAGGTTTAGGAGTCCATATTTTGGTAATGGTCCAGTATAGCTACGCTTCCTTATTTTTCAATTATTTGTTTCTACACTTCCACAGAACCCACTGTAAACATATCATACAATAGTATAAAGTGGCAGAAAAATGTCACCAACACTCTTGCTTAAAAAGGAGATTATTGATATAAATTCAACTAAACCATGACCCAGCCAGCTTTTTACATTTAGCTGCAAGGTCAAATCTGTGCTGATGGTTAAGAATTTTGCAACAGACAAGGTGGGGTTTAAGGTGACAATATCAGAGTGTAATATCTATGTTAAGACAACAGTATTTAACCATATCATTAAATTTGTTTACAACCTCAGATGCAGAAATACCATGTATAATAATACTATCTTTTTGTTTTTCCCTATTGCATAGTTTTTTCATTTCTTCATGCATCCACACTTGCTAACAAGCAGGGTTACAAGGAGTAGTAACTTGAACACCACCAATACTGGTAGGAAGTGCACTCTTATGCTCCTTAACCTCAGCAGCCAAGGCCTTGACCTGACTGATGAGATCAGCCATTATCTGAAATAACTTTTTTACTGTCAGGGTATTCAGTTGAACAGTATTTCCTGATGAAATAAGAAAGTCATTCAACTCACACTTATGGCAAACAGACGTGATGTTCTTACCTTGGGCAGCAATAATGGTGGCAGGCAGACCAGTGCTGTACAGGTCTCAGTGCCATTCATTACACAAATCACAAGCAATCGAATTACCTCTCATAGATTTGCCACTAGTGGCACAAGGAACACAGGAATTTTTTGATGATCTTCCTCCTGCCATTGAGATCACTTTAATGTATAAACATAACATGTAATAAAATACAATAATAACACAGATTAAAACAAAACACAAAGCATAACTAATAAAAAATCAGGTATCATTTTACTCTTACACCAACAGCAACAGGGCATTTGTTACCCTTCTCATCTTATAGAGCTTTTCATTCTGAGTAATTTGAACCCATACATACCCATTGTAAATTGTTTATAACATTCATAAAATTCTTTTTAAATTTACCACTTTTTGAGGTAAGCGAGCAACACTCGCCTGTGTGATGGACTGCCAGCCACTGAGAAACGCCATTGCATGTGTTTGCTTGGGGTTAGCGTCGTTTCGTAACCACGTCGTTTAATACACAAATACGACGTTTCTTACACATGCAGAACGACGTTTCGTACCTTTAACAGGGTGCGTTTCATACACACACACACACACACACACACACAGAGAGAGAGAGAGAGAGAGAGAGAGAGAGAGAGAGAGAGAGAGAGAGAGAGAGAGAGAGAGAGATTTATACTATTATGAGGAATAATAAAGGAAATTCATGTTGTTGGGGCACAATAGCTTAGCTGTTTGAGCTCTGGCTTTGAAGATTTGTGATCTTTCCCATACCAGGATTCATTTCAGTCAATATGCCAAGAAAACCTCCCAAAACTTTAGTCATTTTGTAAACTGTTTGCAATTTTTAACTGATTTATAAATTGACAAGTGCTAACAGTTAGCTCGGAGCAGCTAGCTGCTCGGGTAGGTGTTAGCTCCTCCCTGTCAGCTGTTTTGTTTGTAAACTAACCTTGGAAGAGGGAACCCTGCCATCTTTTTACAAGTGTGTCAGCTGCAATTGGCTATTTACTTCATAGAAAGACATTGAGCGTCATCAAGAGCTATGCAGCAAGTAATTATGTGCTACACCAGGAAACCTGTTAGCAGCCTCAGACGAATTCGTTCCGGTCACTGTTAGTTAACAGTGAACAGTTGTTGGCCCCGCGGAATGCATCCATATTGTCTGGATTTAGTTAATGACTGTAACATATATAGACCTACTCAGAGTTGGTAGAGCAATTACTTTGGTATTCAAATTGTTTTTAATAACTATATTATTGAAAGAGTCAACAACTCTCATTAAGACTTTAAAACGTACGACCATTTAAGACTTTAAAACGTACAACCATTCAAGTAAACTACCATTTCATCTACACAATTACTTATAAGAAATTACATGTAGTAAACACTAGGAGTGGTCGACTACCTGAACATAGCAATTGTTTTCCGAGTGTACGAATCATCGTTATTCTTGTGTACGAAACATCGTTTTCCTTGTGCACGAAACATCGTTTTTACTTGTGTACGAATCGTCGTGGGTACGAAACGTCGCGCTCCCGTTTGCTTGTGTGTGCGTATTGTCACATTATTTGCACAAGCATGAAATGAATGATAGTGATTGGTTCTTTTGTTTAGGCATGTAGCCACTGACCAATTAAAATACATAATGAATCTGGCCAATCAAAGCAGTTTGTGGAGAAATGTAACTCTATTTGAATTCACTCAATTCAGTCTATGGAAGATGTCTGAATGGGCAGGATGTTACTTCGATCATATCCATTGTATCGTCAGATTTTACGAAACAAAATGAGGTAATGACTTCATGTTAATTTCTTAACATTGCCAGTCAGGTTATGCTAGTTTAATTGTGTTATGTAAAGTTAATTTTGCTGAGAAAGACGTATCAGTGGTGTACATCGCCTCAACTAGATTACGTTAACTAGGTTAGGTTGGATTGGGTTGGATTAGATTAGGGTACTTCAGATTCATTCAAAACAGGTCAAAATATACTAGAAAAGTTTTTTTTATTGCAAAATTGTACTTCCATAAGAGATGGGGGTGGTTAAAAAAAAAAAAAAAAAACTACAGATTTGCAACAAAAAAAAAAGCCCATATTCATTCAAAACAGGTTAAAATCAACCAAAAAAAAATCAGTTTCATCCTGAAGCGAGCAGTTGGTGTAACTGTAAAAATTTACCTAAAATCAGAACAGACACTACATAGCTATGTACATAGTACATACTAACACAAACCACAACAAAAACAAGACCGCTACGTGGGAACAAACTGCCAGCTGAACACAGACAGCCATAACAAAAACATGTAGGTACTATGATATATTTATGTACGTAATTCATTTAAAAAATTAAAAGAAAGGAGTCCAGACTGGAATGCACTACATTTTCTGAGATGATAATAAATACATAAACAAACACCTAATCTTTTCCTTGGCGATATGTTGGGGCCGCGAAGGTTGTGAGTCACAACCTCTAGTCAGTAGTAGTGACCCCAGAGCTGTCCCTGACCAAAATGGGGGCCTAAGCGACAAAATATTTTTGAGGCCACTCCTCCCTCTCCTACCCAATCCCAAATGTATATTAGGCACAGAATAAGGCAAAATGCGTTTCCCCGCGCAAAATGGGGCCCCTTATGGATCGTGGAGCCCTACCCACTGCGCGTGTTCTGCGTGTAGGTAGGGGCGGCCCTGAGTGACCCAAAGGTGCAGTATGCGGTTACAGTCCGTACCGTTTTTAGTTGTTATGGCCTTGACGATCTATAGATCCCTATGACCCCAGGGGTAGTCCTGTGTGGGTATCACAGGCGTGGTAGCTGGCCTTCAAGAAGGCACAGGTAAGGCGGAGAACACTCAGGACAGCAGGTTGCCGGGAGTGGTGGACGTCTGAGGCCGCCAGGGTGTATCGTTGCCTTTACACTGTCCAGTTGACCAGTTGTTGTTGTTGTTTTCGGGCTTCGACGATCCCATAGATTCTATGAGCCCTGTTGACCAGACGTGCCATATCCAGGTTCAACAACAAGAAACCTTAGCCCAAAAAACAATCCAATTTTTCCCACCAACGGTACCACTAAATCATTAAAATATCGAGAAGGGAAACCCAGCCAAACAACATTATATTACGATTTCTGAAGACGAAAATAGTAATTTCCACACATATAAACAAAACATAAAATTTTCGTCGTACAAAGACATTTTATTTTTTACTTTCTTGATACTGTACATCATAGCGCAGGGCTAGCGAGTAGCGAGAACGTAAAGCTACCGTCCATGTGATTTCTGGCATTTATGAGATTTGTGGTAATCTGGGATGCTGGAAGGATAAGCAATCCATTTTAGGAACTATAGATGTTCTGTGATGACACTACCATATAGGAGGTCAAGAGGAGATATGGTGGAAACCTTTAAAATGATCAGTGGAGTGTATGACAAAGATGTATGTGAAGGCTTGTTTAAAATGCAGGAAGGCTTACAAACTTGTGGTCATGGAAAGGAAATATTTAATAAACGAGCAAAGAGCAAGATTAGACATCAGAAAGTATTCCTTTTGTAATAGGGTGGTGAATAACTGAAACAGCCTCCCAGACAGTGTGATAATTGATAAATCAGTTCGAGAGTTTGAAAGAAAATTAGACGATTCATGGAAAAATGAAGAGCAAAGGTTTAATTATACTGAAAAAATAGGGAGCCTCGATTACAAGTTTGACCACATGACCACAAGATCTAGAAAATGTAATTCATAGCTGGAGTCACAGGCCTGAATCGACCTCTTCCAGGAGTCGCCTGTGAGTATCTGTGAGTATAAAACAAATTCAGCAACTGATGCAGTGATGTCTACGAACTGTTCTCTCTACACATATGAGGGCCACAAGAATAAGTGTGACTTCATAGACTTGTATTTTACACAGTATTAAGTAGTCAACGAAATGGTTTTCAAGTGTTTATAAGTTTCAATGCATTTACTAAAGGTAATTTATCCAGCTATTAGGTCATTGTGAGCCTTTATACACCATAGGTACACAGTCATGACACAGATCTATAGGAGACACCAGCTAGGCAGACACTCACTAACCACTACTAACACCAAAGAAATGACCTCCAGGACAACATATCAGTGAACTAACACCTGCACATACTTATCAAAACCAAATAATTCAAATCTTGAAAACGTAAACAAACCGATCCCCTGACCCGCCGCCTCTCTCTCAGCCATTATTTGCCTCATCTCTCACTAATTACAGGCCAGACAGGTCACGAAGTGGACCCATAGGCCTAATCTTTCATGTCAGTTGTTGAGATATAACCGCAATTACCTGATTTGTGTGCTATGGAGGCTCAATGAGAAGAAGCGGGCCCACCCATGACGTCACGAGCCCCAGGCTGTGACGTCATCACCAGCTCCCGCCCAAAATGCCGGTCCCAGATGCTCGACTTCCACTATTATTTATATTTGTCTCAGTTCATTTATTTCGAGTCACAAATGCCTTTTAAGGGTTTCTAATGATAGTTCGCAGTGTTTTACGTGTCTTCCATGCTTGAGTTGAGTGAAGTACGGTGATGTAGAGGGTGTTTATGACTTGAATGGGAGGGCCAAAATACGCTAAAATTTTTACCTCCGCTATCTGTGATTTTTTATTTGAGGTTGTAGCGAAGTGTTTGTGTTTTCAAAAGATGGTTTATCATGAGAAAAGTGTGCAAGGCTCCTGAGAAGTTAAAGATGTGGACTTTAAGAATGATATGTAGTCCTGTTAATATTGTAAACAACGTCATTTTTAAATATTATTTTTCTAATAGGGCGAGTTGCCAGGTTTTGATATATCGAAATGATAGTCATAATTTTTGAAAAACGTTATCGATTCAGTTGAATGAAATTGGTGGGCTTTGAAATTGTGTTTAAGCAAGTCGAAGTTCTAATACTTTATTTAGTATATTTTTGAGCTATTTTATTATTCCTTTTCTCGGCAATGTTTTTGTATTTTAGAAGTTAGTTTCGATTGATAACGAGTCAGAATTTTTATAACATTCGTGTCCAGCTGCCTTTTTGGGAATCCTCATTTTCAAAATGATTTGCGTAACGAATATATGTGACGTCATCAAGGAGGCCGACCCCCACCCCGGCTGGACCCAGGCCGATACCTGGCTCCAGGCCCGAGGGTGGGTGGTGTGTGTGTGTGTGTGTGTGGGTGTGTGTGTGTGTGTGTGTGTGTGTGTGTGTGTGTGTGTGTGTGTGTGTGTGTGTTGCCTTATCTTTCGTTATGAGGGAGCCCACCAGCTGGAACCACTGACACCCAGCTCCCAGCTGGAGGGTGTTGGAGGGGAAGGTGGCTGTGTGTGTGTGTGTGTGTGTGTGTCATTTTCTTTCATGGTACTTAGTGTGTGTGTGTGTGTGTGTGTGTGTGTAATTCACTATGGTCGCCCGGTAGTCACCCAGCCAGCCTTCCCCATTACGGAGCAAGCTCAGAGCTCATAGAGCGATCTTCGGATAGGACTGAGACTGTGTGTGTGTGTGTGTGTGTGTGTGTGTGTGTGTTGCCTTATCTTTCGTTATGGGGAGCCCACCAGCTGGAACCACTGACACCCAGCTCCCAGCTGGAGGGTGTTGGAGGGGGAGGTGTGTGTGTGTGTGTGTGTGTGTGTGTGTGTGTCCTTTTCTTTCATGGTACTTAGTGTGTGTGTGTGTGTGATTCACTATGGTCGCCCGGTAGTCACCCAGCCAGCCTTCCCCATTACGGAACAAGCTCAGAGCACATAGACAGATCTTCGGATAGGACTCAGACTGTGTGTGTGTGTGTGTGTGTGTGTCGTTATTTCACCGTTCTGTATACGTTTCATCTCTGGCGTCCTCTTTATTATCCTAGTCTGTCAACACAAACTGCAAGTAATAGCGTATAGCGAAATGTGTCCTATTCTTAGCGCTTATTGAGCAAGGGGAAGCTATGATATGTAGGAAACACATAGCCCGGAGCAAAGCAAGGTGCCTCTATCGCCTCGCCTCGCCCCGCCGTGTTAACCCCTGCAGTAACATGACGTGTTTTCATATTTATTCTGGCTATTACTCAATGATTTTATACAGCTTCACAAACTTATGTGGGGATTAAAATAGTGAAAACTGGCCATTAATCTCTGACACCGTAGACCCTTCTTATTGTAAGCAAAATCATCTAATCACACACAAACTATCGTAAAATGCCACTTAAGGGATTAGACTCGACTCACTCAGACGCCCATAACTGAGTGCATGGCGGTAATTCAGTGCTGGAGATCTTAATGACAACAGTGCCCACAGAGATAGATTGAGAGTTTATGGACGACAACAGTAACAACACAGCGCCTTGTTTTCACCCGACATGTTTCCACTTTCCATCGTCGTTCGTGGAGTGGCTGGCGAGAACAAATCAAGGTTCCTCGCAATTCTTTTACCTTGATTTTTGGGTTTGATTAGGCGATTTTATTGACATTAGGAAGGGTCTATGGAGGTCAGAAGATTAATGGCTGGAGTCTTCACTATTTTAATCCCCCACATAAGTTTCTGAAGCTGTATAAAATCACCAAATAGCAGAATGCATAGGGAAACGCGTCCTGGTACTGAAGGGGTTACGGCAACGCACACCCTAAATAGCTTTGATACTAGTTAACCCCAATGAATAAGTGTATGCAAGTCACTGTGTGTGCTTGAGATCTTACTGAAAACAATGCCTACACATCAAATTGTTTTCACCTATTACATATTTCCACTTGTATCGCTGCACGTGAATGGAATAGCTCTCTCTCTCTCTCTCTCTCTCTCTCTCTCTCTCTCTCTCTCTCTCTCTCTCTCTCTCTCTCTCTCTCTCATAATCCTAATTCAACATTCCTCTTAGCTCTTCACAACAGACAGATGAGAAAGTCGGAGTAATGAGTGGAGAGATTTGGTAAAGCTTCCAGATAGTAAGTGTGTGTGTGTGTGTTGGTTAACTGGGCAACGCTCCCCAAGTGAACCAAGCTACAGTGGTCGCCTCATTACCCACTCCACTAGTTTAGCTCTCCCGTCTCGTCTCTACCTCACTCATAGTTCACTGGGGTCTCCGTGTCTCCCTGGCTGGCTGGCTGGCTGGCTGGCGTGTTGCGTTCTTGCCTTGCCTCTCCTCCCTCGCTCCAAGTGCCAAGTGAAGGTAATGTAATATCCCAAACTGTCTTAATCCCTTCTGTACCATGACGCGTTTCCATATCCATTGTGCCTAACTATTTGACGACTTTATACAGCTTCAGAAACTCATGTGGGGTATTAAAATAGTGAAAACTGTGGCCATTAAAATTCTGGACGCCTTAGACCTTTCCTAATCTCTCTCTCTCTCTCTCTCTCTCTCTCTCTCTCTCTCTCTCTCTCTCTCTCTCTCTCTCTCACACACACACACACACACACACACACACACACGGCCCGGTAGCTCAGTGGTTAGAGCACTGGCTTCACAAGCCAGAGGACCGGGGTTCGATTCCCCGGCCGGGTGGAGATATTTGGGTGTGTCTCCTTTCACGTGTAGCCCCTGTTCACCTAGCAGTGAGTAGGTACGGGATGTAAATCGAGGAGTTGTGACCTTGTTGTCCCGGTGTGTGGTGTGTGCCTAGTCTCAGGGTTATCCGAAGATCGGAAATAATGAGCTCTGAGCTCGTTCCGTAGGGTAACGTCTGGCTGTCTCGTCAGAGACTGCAGCAGATCAAACAGTGAATTACACACACACACACACACACACACACACACACACACACACACACACACAGCAGTGTAATAATCTCGTTCAGTTCTTGAGAAACGCTTAAAGGCACTAATTAATCCCTTTGCCGTAGTTTCTGGGCTGAGAGCTTACAAACTGTTACTCCGGGATACAAGCTTTCCAGGCTCACACAGCAATCCATGGCTGGAAAAATATTAGGTGGAATGGAGACAGACTAAAGAATAAAGAATAAATAGGCGAGTGTCTCAGCTGATAGGTACTGAGCGGAGCGACGCGAGAGATAGATAGATAGAGAGGGTGGGAGGGGGGTGGAGGCGGAGATATGAGGAACATGGGGGAGGAGACGGAGTGGGGGACAGACGGGAAGGTGGAGTGTGGATCGCAGGCAAGCTGATACGTCAGAGGCATGGTACAATAACTTTTTTATCCTTATTGTACCATGCGTCAGAGGCACCTGTAGCTAATGACAACTAGGTACCACTTAAAAAAGGATGGCAGATGTCACTTTTGTTTGAAATACTGGTAGAAAAACTGCTTCGTGAAATGCACAGTGCACACTTACAGTGTACAGTTTACCGCAGGGGAGTGACGTGACCGAACTCCCAGTAATGCTTACCTGCCTCATGGCCACAACATTCTGGGATGTGCAGTACGTGCCTCCTATAAGTGTAATCACTGTCTTGGGAGACACGCTCATAATGAAGACAGCTAGGACTGCCATCAGCACAGCCTTGCACGAGATCGTTGATAATGCTATATTATTTACAAAGTCCTTAATACTACGCTCAACATAATGAGAGAGAGAGAGAGAGAGAGAGAGAGAGAGAATGTTTGATTAGATCCTGCACATATTCTTGTTTCGCTGTTCTTCTCACGTTTATTTAATTTGCTTTACTATTTGATTTTTGTATTTCCCAGCATTACATTTCTTCCTGTCCGTGCGGGGCTGTGGGCTTTGGTCTGTGGTCTGTGGGGTTGTGGCGACTCGCGCGTCACTTGTTTGGCGTCACGGATTCAAAACAAACCTCCAAGGCGCGGAGTGGAGGTCATTCTCCTGGTGTTCAATTTTCGGCCTTAATTCGCCATCCTGGATCTCATAGCGGCTTCCACTTCACATTAGCCGTGGTTCTCGTGTGGCAGGTGAGGCAGGCTGCATGTGGAGTGGAGGAATGAGGGAATAATATGAGTACTGTCTTCCTTCCTCTTGCCGAAAGTTGTCGAGTGGAGTAGAATATTGAGCTAGCATAGTTGTCTTCGCTTCACCTGATGTCTGACTTTGGCTTTGATTCATTTTATTGTTTCACTGCGGCTCCCTTCATTGTGTGTTAGGTGATTTGTATAGGCATCTTGTTTTGGCCAGAAATTGTATGTTTGGGAATCATTAGGTTAAGGTTGCTTCCATAATACCCGAGGCAAGCTGATAAACGCCTGTCCCTTCTCGGCCTTTTATTGGTTATACTTATTAGTAGTGTTATCTGTTTATGCATTTTGATTCATTGATTCTCTTTATATGTTAAGAGAGTTTAACCAGAAGCACACACAAAAGAATAAAAATGAAGACCTTATAAGATGATCATTGAAGTGTTATAAAAAGTGGGCTAATTTAATCTCTTGATACTTCTTTAACCCCTTCAGTCATATATTGCATTTTCATATATATTGTGCTTACTGTTTGGTGATTTTTTACAGCTTCAGTTCCTTATGTAGGGATTAAAGTAGTGAAGACTAGCCATCAATTTGACCTCCATAGACACTCCCTAATCTAAATAAAGCGTCCAATCATACTCAAAATTCATGGTAAAAATGCGTCCCAGCACTGAAGGGATTAAAAACTTCTCTGACATAAAGTTCCAGTTTGCCAGAAAAGTCATGAAAATTAAAGGTTTTGGTTAACTCTTGAATTAGTAGAATGGACAGAATAGGAGAAAAGGATAATGATGATAGTGATGCTCATCCCAATGAGTTGGAGTCGTAATATTCATTGCTCTGGTAAACTGGAACTCCCTGTCTGCTTCTGTATTTTCCCTCCCATGACTTGAAATCTTTAGAGGAAGGTTTTTAAGACATCCTTTAATTTTAAATGTTTTTTTCTTTTTCTTTTTTTCTAATGAGTTGCATCTCTCTCTCTCTCTCTCTCTCTCTCTCTCTCTCTCTCTCTCTCTCTCTCTCTCTCTCTCTCTCTCTCTCTCTCTCTCTCTCTCTCTCATATGAAAAAAGAACTTCAATTTGAGCTTTCTTTCCCTAGGCCAGTGGAAACCAACCCTGACCACCGCCATGCCCCGAAGGAAAGCCTCGCGTGTGCCGAGCCGGGCCCCACCCAAACTGCCAAATGAGCCAATCACTGAGGCCGAGATGAACCAGGAAAAGCGCAAGGAAAAGATGAAGCTGCTATTGAGGGACTTTGATTTTGAGGGTAACTATTGTTGGGAAGTTCACTACATTGCTATTTTCTTCACACGTTTCCTACTTTTTTCTTGGGCTTGTGGGTTTTCTTTTTTTTTTTTTTTTTTTTATGTCTTTTGTGTTATGGAGGAAAATGTCTTGAATCTTACAGTTTTATCATTTCTTTTGATGTTTACTGATTCTGGATTTTGTTCTGTAATCTCACTACATATGAGTAAATAATAGAAAAATCCACACACTATATGAAAAATTATTAAGTGTTTTCTAGTTCAGATCCACAGACAACTCCACTATACAGTTACATCATACCTCCTTTATTTCAGCATTTCAAATAATTAAGTTCTTATTCTGAGGCATTTTGTAGTTTTAAATCATAGTATTGCTACTCATAACGTAACATAACATCGTCATCACTAATGAATAAGCATTCTTTCATCTTAGTAACTATATGTTTATATCTTCACAGTGGAGACACGAATAAAAAAGATGGAAGCAGAGATACAAATTATTGAAGACAGCATCCAGCAGCTTTTCAAAATGGACCTCATGTCTTACCCAGAGGCCACACGCAACAAGCTATGGGTAGACTACATACAACAGGTGAGTACACTCTCTCTCTCTCTCTCTCTCTCTCTCTCTCTCTCTCTCTCTCTCTCTCTCTCTCTCTCTCTCTCTCTCTCTCTCTCTCTCTCTCTCTCTCATACAATTCAATATTCAACATCTCTTAAACTGTGCATATTATAACATCTAACATATATTTTGACAGGACGATACCAAAACAACTGGTGTGGTAAAAGACAGTGTGATCGACATCCTCAGTTCTGCGGACAGTATAATTCAATCAGTTGCCAAGAAGCGAGGACGGAAACCCAAAAAGAAAGAACCACAGCAGTCTGACAATGAAGATGTGGCCTTATTACCTCCCTCAACAGCAACAAGAAGTAGGTTCTTTGTAGAATTGCAGTCTTAGGAATTTATTTTGTCCAACATACTTCATGTAATGGAATGAGATTAATGGTGATGATGCATACCTAATGTTGCCGTTGTGTCCAACAGCATCACAAAGGGCTCGACAAAGAGCGATCTTAGCTTCCAGCCAGAGTGAGAATATGCCTCCTCCAAGTACAAGACCACAACGCACCAAGGCTCTGGTCAGTATAGTGGGTAGATGTAACTCACTCTTGTACCTTTGTTCATTCATGTTACTGATTGAAAAGAATAGAGAATATTAGCACTAGTAAAGATAATAATTGTCATTCCCCTTCCAGGAGCCACAAGCCACACCCATGAACAGTGGCATTCCTGCAAATTTCTCCTCCCACCTGTTCATCACTCCCAAGTTTGACCCCCGCACCCCACTCCCATTAGGCACCATCAAGAGGAAGCCACTAATGGGAGAGGTTGCCATCTCTCTCAAAGGCTCTCCTCTGCAGGTCTCCCCTCCACACATTATTGAGGAAAATGTTGAGGTGAGGATGTTGAGATTATCTTTGGATAAATTGCCTTCCTTGAGTATTACTGATTATTGTTTCAATCCTTGCTCATTGATTATATCTTATATGCCTCTTGTTGCTTTTCTCTTGCTTTTTAATTGTAAGTATTGTTGAGTTGATATCTAATTGATATAATTATTTTCATATTCCAGGACTGGATAGAAAAGCTGAAGGTAGAGGAAATGGATGAAAATATGAGGTTAAAACTTAGGGAATTTCACCAAAAAGTTGGAGACATGCTCAATGCGTAGATGTTTTCTTGTTATGTACTTGTGTGTCACAGGATGATCCATGGAGAGCGATCTGTAATGCTGCTTGGCTGGCATGTGTGTGTTTTGTGACCCTGAGATGTAACAGATCAGAGTCCATATCTGTGTACTTCCTGTGTGCTATAAAAGATGACTTTATGAGGTGAGGATAGAGAGTTGATAGCCTTTCCCTCAGGAATTTAAAATTAACCAACAGAACAAGACACAGAAGCAGTACATTTATTTTATCCATATTTATTTTGTCATTTTCATCATAGCTTCCCTAGATCCCTTGGGATACAGTTAAGATGAATAAGACCATGTAAAACATCACAACCAGGCTATCAAATCAAGCTCTTGGCAACCCTTCTCCATCTGTCCACTACTTACCCAGGACTCCTTTCCATCATAACAATATCCAAATTCCATTATTTATGCATATTCTTGTTTTTACTTATTTTCATGCTCTTGCAGTAAGGGAAGTATAGCCCAACTGCACTCTGGTTAGGCTAAGAGAACTGCTAGCCTGTTTACCATGTGTGTGTGTGCATGTGCACCCATGCACATGCACACCACATTTCTCTTTGAGCGGATGTTAGTGTGTGTGTGTGTGTGTGTGTGTGTGTGTGTGTGTGTGTGTGTGTGTGTGTGTGTGTGTTTGCACATGCATGTGTGTGTGTGTCACATCTTGGCTCTTCCTCTTTGAGGGGATGTGAGTCTGTTGTATTAATACATTATAAAAGGCAAGTTGAAAGGAACAGAGTAGGGACTGAAGATCCCTTCTACAGTTTTATTCACACAATGAGGCATGTGTGACATCTTGCATGGGCTACTTACTCCTTTTTAAGGGAGATCTCGGCCTTATATGTAAAGATAGTAATTTTATAGATCTCTGTGCACTAACCATTTATGAGATAGATTTAGTTAATCTTAGTTAAGAACAGTTATGTAATTCTTATTTTGATAGTAGACAAGAGTCAAAATATATGTATGTATTCATAAATTTGAAGTATTATTTGACTAGATCCAAAAGTGCATCATTGCTTCCCCAGCATGGCATCCCAGCCATCACACACCTGTATAATTCTTAGCAATCTGGGAAACACAAACATTTCTAAATTACAGATGATTTTTATTATCATTACATCAACAATTATGACGCTGCACAATTTCCATGAACAAGAACTAAAATAGCCAGGAAGTAATTTTTTCTCTCATAAGCAGTCTCTGAGCCTCACCCCAAAGGCTGCTCTCAAGGCCACATCTTAGGCCACTGATGGCTCAAAACCCCTGCAGCCCTTTAGGGGAGGCACAGAGGTGGCTGGGGATCAGATTGGTTGGAACAAGGAACCAGCTGTACTATCTTACTGCTGATAAATTAACATTTGGCATGTTCTACAGAGTAAAAGAACAAATGGAGAAAACTATTACTCTGTTAATAGCAACATATGATTTAAAAATCATTTCACAGTACTTTCTACATGATATAACAAAGCAGGCCTTGAAGAAACATTGGTATAAGTATCTATGTAAGTATTGCTGGGTCCAGGACGATTTCTTTAGGTAAGGGCAAGAGTGAGAGAACTGGGTGGCAACTTGTAAGAGATGGCTGAGTGATTACTTGTGAAAGATCAGTACTGTCGTGGATTGAGGCAGCAGTTCCTTACTCCAAGATGAAACATTAAAGAAAGCAATGTGTACAGGTGATAAATTCAAGCAATGGGTCACTTGGCCAATAAGAACTCTGCCATCACTACTTGCTTCACTCAAATCACTACTTAATGATTCACCTTAGAAAATTATGTACCTTGCAGGTTTTTAAAGGCATAATTGAATTAGGTGCACACACTCTCCCTCTGCACACTAATTAGAATCTATTAAACAGGATTAAAATTTCATACACTGCTTGAAAACCAAGGTTAAGAAAAAAGTGTTTGAAACTTACATATTACTGCCTTGGTTTTGTACTTTTCCACTTAAGTGAAATCAAATGGAGTATTATAGTGTCATTTAAGCAGGTATGTAGTGATGAGTGAGGAACAGTGTTGGTGCAATGGACAAGTGACCCCTGCTTTCATAACCTACACGACTGCCTGTAACAGTAACAGTTGTGGACACTGTGGCTGAGGCTTCACTTATGGATCTAACTACAATCAAAGCTTAAGAGTTATAGTGCTGTGGTGCCTGTTAATTGGTTTGCAAAAAGACATGAAAACTTGAAGATTCCAGTACACGAGCCTTGTGTCATTCAACTTGTGTGTTGAATTCACTTCTATTGCAACAATTGGGAGCCAGAAACATATTGAGAAAGACAATAAAATTTCAACATTCCTCAATAAGACAAAAGAAAAAGAAGATATAAGGTGCATCACCCCGGATCTGTGGAGGATGGAGAAGCATTACCTACCAATAAGTGATGATGCTTCAATACATATTACATAAACACTTGTCTTCATTACTGGAAAAATGTATATAATTATTCTTCAAAGTCCATTATCAAGCAAAGAAATGTTTGTACACCAATGGCCATTGTTATCATCTCTTCTATTTTCTGGAATTTTCTCTCTTCTCATCTAGGGAGAAACAAGCCATGGGAGACCCCACAGACCCTTGTGGGGTGAGAAACACCTTGGAAGATTCATAAAATACAACAAAAATTAACAACATGTCTTGAGCTATAGTTCTTAACAGCAGAATACATCAATAATTAATGAAGGCATATAGGATCTGAAGCCTCAACTAGAACTGTTAATCTCATCAACAATAACATACAAATTGTAACTTGAATGAAAACATTAAAATTAATATACTATTCACACCATGAAACATGGAAAATTTAGAACACTGAAATCTCCAAAAATAGTAATGTTGTACTTCAACGGTAAGTCCACTTGTGGTCTGGCTGGCATGACAGCGTGTCTTCTCTCCTGTTGGTATTAGGAAGCGCTGCTACACATGCATCCTTGGTGGCAATGATTGCATATTCTGCTGCCTAGAACTTAAGCTGATGACAAAAACTGAAAGCAAATAGAGTCTCTACGATATATATACTACATAAACGTCTTCATATCAATAAACATGGAATTAAATATCATGACAAAAATACATTTTTTTGGCGTACTGTGGCCCTCCGCCATCACACAATGGAAGGGCCACAGCTCCCCCACATCACATCTGGAACATTAATGATCATTGCACAATGTAAAGCATCCAAACTAACTGGATGTCAACACTAAGACCAGACAAACAACCAGGACACTATATCTGTCCAGGTTGGAGGCTAGACACACACCATTGCAGCCTGCCTGGTCTGGTTGTTAAATATCTTGTTTGGCCATTGAATATAGAACATGCCTAACAATGCACTTTCAACTTAGTAATGTAAAATCATAACAACTACAGCAAGAAGGATATATATAGCTATGATGTCTTTATAAAACCAGGCATCAGTTATATTGAACACAGAACAGAACACACCCACACTTGGCCAAACCTCCTCTCACCTTTGTAACAAAAGGGGAGTCAACTTGTACAGAAAGACTACTCTGCTGGGCTGTCTACCAAACATTATGCGGCTTCTACACAACAAAAACAGTAAAAAATTATGCTTATCTCTCCATGCCATCACACACACACACACACACCACAGATCAGTAAGCAAAATCAATTCATTCCTGGTCTGCCTTTCCCTTCCTCCCAGCACTGTGGAGAGAGAGGAATGCTTCTGACACAAGCTGCTCACCCTTTGATGACTCCGTATGTTTCCCTCTCTATCTTATGTGAAAACCAATTTGTCACACTGTCTTCTGTACTTTTTTCAAGAAACTGCAAGGCTCTTCTTGTCACTCTCATAAAATCCCAAATAAATAACATAAAAACTCCACATCTACCATTCATTGTTCATGACTGACTTCACACTCTTTAGAACAAGTTAGTCAACTGGGTCCTGAATTTTGTAAGATCTCATTTTCACAAAGAATGGCTTTACAAGACTAACATTACCTCATCTTTTTTTCATATTTCACTCCAACATGCACACATACACACAGTATATATTAATCTCTTCAATTTTTCTCTCCACTTCATGTACAGGCACCATTACTCCTTACACCAGGAAAGATGCATCAGCAACACTCTCCAATTTTAGTCAAGCACCACATAACACCACATACATATCCACTGACTTAATCCTCTTTCCATACCAAACCACAATCATAAACAATAACCTCTGACATTTATTTTCAAAGTTTATGCACATTTCAGTCTACATTCCATCAAACTTCTCACTTCTCACTGTTTATCTGACACACTGCTTGCCTTCTGATTCATTCATTAGAGCCTTTACTCATTCCATGAGTCGGCAGATATCCAAGCAAGCACATTCACACCCTGCAAGTGAATCATTCACTTCCAGCGCCATCAACAAAACCTGATAATCACACAAAAAAATCCTTTCCTTGTTGAACCAAAATGACTAAGTGGCAAGAGATGCACACAAAACTGTCCTACTTAGAATGGTTGTGTTGACTGTCTGTTTGTTGGTGTCCATTCAAACTTACATAATATTGATCTACACTATCAACAACCTTATGAGAGCATACTGTATAGTTTGTACCTTCAACCTGCCATCCCACAGCTTACCAGGATGGCTGCTAGGTCATCCCTTAACTTCTTACTCTTAAGGAGTTCTAAGAACACCCATAACACGGTGAAATATGGCTGATCCAAAACAACCACGATCTACAGTTGTTTGTGTACTCTAGTTTTCATCTTATACAGCTCTGAGAACAATTTCAATGAGGAAAGTCAATCTCTCTTCTGTTCATGTGTATTTGTTTCTGTGCATGTACTGTATAGTATCGGCAGTACACTTGCACACAGCCACACTCAATGTTATGCAATAACTCGGGTAATTCCAGATGTTTACAAGGAAAATTTCTTGTCCATAATTTCTTTTGATAAAGTTTCTGAATTTTACATCACTAAGCAAGTCTAGAATTAACTCAACATAAAAATAAGACACATAAAAATAGTAATGTCTTTATGACTGTGTGGCACACCACTCTTAGGGCAACACAGCATAGGCTTACTCAGTGTTACTTACTGTGTTGTCTTTCATGCTCATTAACCCATCAATGATTGAGGCACAGGATTCACAATTTCTACTTTATCATTACACCATAATTAACTTTTTGGTCTACAATGATGCACAAAGTTTCACAGCATCTCAGAGCTATTTTAAGATATCCCATGAATATTCTACCTTTGCACAAAAATATCAATTTCATTCATAGTGTTGCTGTCACTTCACATTTGATTATTTATCTCATCTATTCATCTCATTTTGTTAGTACAGCAGCAACATCAGAATGACTTCACTCACTGGAGGCAGAGACATGTGTTTGCTGTCTAGTTCAGGACTGATGTTGAACAGCCATATGGATTGCTTGAGTTATATATATATATATATATATATATATATATATATATATATATATATATATATATATATATATATATATATATATATATATATATATATATATATATATATATATATATATATATATATATATATATATATATATATATATACACAAAACATTCACAAAACCAGTCATCCTTGAGCCAAACCTAGATCATGTCCATCCTCCTTGACTTTTACTTATTATTATGTAGATCAATAAATTTATATACATACTTTTTTGCACACCATACTGATACAATTAGTATCCCTGTAACAGGGAAGTGTTGATGTACCATCACAGGACATCCACTTGACCTGTTAACCACAAAAGTTAAACACTACCTTCACCTTTCAAAATGTGACACTTTCCTAGAAATTATGAAGAAAATAAGTGCACCTCATCAGGTATTAAAGAAGTTTTTGGGCAAGTGTCTAGAGAAGCCCTGAACCAACTACCTTGTTTCATCCAAAGGTTCACTGCCCGGCTCTCACAAACTCAAGTTCCACACATTATTTGTAGAACTAACTGAATATGAAATGGTGCGCCACACTAATTCTTTACAATGTGGTTATGCTTATACTGCTCTGACTTGGGGACATGAATATTCAACAGTTTTGTCACAACCCAACTTTGATCATGTCTCCAGAAATGAAAACCTTATAAAAGTTGAGAAACATCTGTCCAACATCCACGCTGGTCCATTTTCTACATTATACTTCCTCCTCAGCAGCTCCACCCTCTCCACTGCAGTACAAAGGCCACTTCTAATTTCCAGTAACATTACAAACAAACTAAATTATCAAGCTAGAATGTTGAAGATACCATTAAGTTTCTTGATAACATGACTTTCACTCTCTCATACTAAAGCATGCTGCCACCTCCCTCCTTAGTGCACCTGGTGAATGGGGAGCCTAACACCACCGCCCACCACCAGCACATCACGTCAGCCTTTCATCATCACTACTACAGTCACACACAACACTCCAGGCTTCATCATTCACATTAGAGCTTAAACTCTGGCTAATAACTCTATAATCTAATATTAATATGCCTTTGTGGATATATATGTACAATTTAAAAAATCCTAAAGCATTGGTAGTATCATTCAGAATTCTTGTTGCATTTCTGCACCAAAGAAGCTACTGAAAACTTATGGATACACAAGGGTATTCTTGACCTAATTTCTTGTACTAACTTCACTCTCTTATCTTTGACACTACATGTATCTTTCTCAGCATCTTCACGTGCAATGTTATTCTGAAACAGGACATCATACACCCACCCTTCCACAATATTTTTCTAAGTATTATAACTTTTTGCAACTGTTTTGAAAATTTGTCAGAAAAAAATATTGCTTAATATCTGCATGGCTGTGTCCAAAAGGAGACAAAATCAGGTGGGGAATAAAACTAAGGTCTTCCACACACTCACTAGGAGACACTCAACATGCTGCATGGATCAGTAAAGGTACAGCATCAACACTCTCAGAGACATAATC
>NC_059279.1:2465000-2490000 GCF_017591435.1 Portunus trituberculatus | reverse complement strand
GGTGTGGCGGGGCCGGCACTGGAGCCACACCAAGCTGAGGTCATGTGGTGTGTTAGTGCGGGAGGCTTCATCCTTCCTGTTCCTACTTTGTTTTGTTTTGTGCGTACGTATTTAGTGTAGATCTCAGGTAATATGTTTGGTGGGACTCTCTCTTTCTCTGGTGTTCTAATACTTAGCAAGTGCTATTTAGCTGTGAGGAATATACTTCTCTCTCTCTCTCTCTCTCTCTCTCTCTCTCTCTCTCTCTCTCTCTCTCTCTCTCTCTCTCTCTCTCTCTCTGTCTCTCTTTCTCCCTCTGTCTCTCTTTCTCCCTCTGTCTCTCTTTCTCCCTCTGTCTCTCTTTCTCCCTCTGTCTCTGTCTCTGTCTGTTTGTCTTTGAGTGTTTAATATTTACAAGTGCAGAACAATCTTTAAGGAATGGGTTTTAGTATAGCAAACTAGAAGAAAACAGCACAGTATTGAAATCATATAACATGTGAGGAAGTTTGAGAGTAAGGCAATGACACATGTAATGATGGTACATGTACACACCCTCTACCACCTCCACCTTGCACTCACCACCACCACACACACCCACCTGCTGTTCTGGGTCATGAGGAGTAAGACCAGCAGGGCTCGACTCCCTCAGCTGTGGCTCAGGGGTTGGGGTGACCACCGGGGCAGGGGTGGAGGTCACCAGGGAGGCAGCCGACTCCACACTGGCCAGACTGGACCAGACGGTGGAGGTGGGAACCTTGCCACCCCTGGAGGCCACGGGAGAACTGTTGCCCCCCAGCACAGGCACCCCTGCCCCAACTAGGCCGCCCCCACTGGACCGTCTACTGCTGGCGGTGCTAGTAGTGCCGGACCCACCCTGGCCTGCAACACACAGCTGCCTCACTACCTGGCGCTATACGGTGTCATGAGAGTTATGCTGACCTGAGTCATGAGTGCATGCTGTGAGTGTCTCCAGTGACTGATGTGACTGTTGTGGCTGTCTGTCAGTGTGCAGCAGTAATTAGGCCGGTTGTTTCACTGGTAATACCATCAGAGGTGAGTTGCAGGTTACAAACATTCAATTTGCATAATTTCAAGTCACAAATACACTAAACTAAGCATTTGTCTTGATTTATAAATGTAAAATTGGTAACTGTAGATAAAAATATCAATACAACAAACTTTAGAATAAAAAATGCATTAAATTGGAAAAGGAAAATCTACAGCAAATAAAGATCCATGAATCAAGGAACATGACTGTTTGTAAATGGCAATTCACCTTATCAGATGACTGATAAGTACTACATTAGAGAATACAAGTGAGATCAACAAACACATCTTAATCTAAACAACGAAAAGCAGATTTCAAATACACATGTACATAAAAAGTTAGTCATTAAATAACATAACATTCACAAATATCACATGTAAGTACCTCTTATGAATTATAATTACAATCTATTTCTCAAATTGTTAAAGCATTAAGATTACAGCAATAAATAGATAAAATTGCAGGTAAGCAGTCAGCCACAACAAAATCATGTTAAGGAAGCAGGAACCCAAAAGTTGAGTGTGGTCTGTGTGTTGTTGATCTCCCTGGAGTGAAACAACACAAGTGCACTCCCCAAAACTTTATGATCTGATATTTCATTTCAAGCTCCACTACAAATCTATGATTGTTTTTTCTTTAAACAAAATCCACCATATTTCACAACATATGAGATGCATTTTTCCAAAACAAATCATAAAACATCACCTGGCACCCAGCATTCACATATCAATATATTTTTAATAAAAGTACACAAAACAGGAATGCATCTTATATGTTGACAAACATGGCAATTATTAATAAATATCTTCACAAACTGACACTCTTACTATAAAGAGATTGTTTAGTTTGTCTGTTTTTACGAGTCTACAAAATTTTGTTAACTTTTCTAAGGTTAGCAGACAATACAGTGCATGGTAAGGTGTGTGTGTGTGTGATTCACTGTTTGATCTGCTGCAGTCTCTGACGAGACGTTACCCTACAGAACGAGCTCAGAGCTCATTATTTCCGATCTTCGGATAAGCCTGAGACCAGGCATACACCACACACCGGGACAACAAGGTCACAACTTCTCGATTTACATCCCGTACCTACTCACTGCTAGGTGAACAGGGGCTACACGTGAAAGGAGACACACCCATATACCTCCATCCGGCCGGGGAATCGAACCCCGGTCCTCTGGCTTGTGAAGCCAGCGCTCTAACCACTGAGCTACCGGGACGTGTGTGTGTGTGTGTGTGTGTGTGTGTGTGTGTGTGTGTGTGTGTGTGTGTGTGTGTGTGTGTGTGTGTGTGTGTGTGTGTGTGTGTGTACCACATATTGAGACATTAAGTCCATAATCCCTCAAATTACATCCAGTACCTAGTCGTTGCTAGGTGAACAAGGGCTAAACATTAAGGGGCTCACCAATTTGCCTTGCCATGCTCGGGACTCGAACCCGGGCCTTCTTGATTGTGAGCTGAGTATGCTAACCACTACACTAAGGTGTGTGTGTGTGTGTGTGTGTGTGTGTTATTCACCATGGTCGTCTGCTGGTCACCCAGCCAGTCTTTCCCCAACGGAAAGAGTTCAGAACTCATAGTGACCGATCATCAGATAGGACTGAGACCACACCACACTCCACACATCGGGAAAGCGAGGCCACAACCCCTTAAGTTACCCTACCTATTTACTGCTAGGTGAACAGGGGCTACACATTAAGAGGCTTGCCCATTTGCCTCGCCGCTTTCCGGGACTCGAACCCGGACCCTCTGGATTGTGAGTCGAGCGTGCTAACCACTGCACTACACGGTGTGTGTGTGTGTGTGTGTGTGTGTGTGTGTGTGTGTGTGTGTGTGTGTGTGTGTGTGTGTGTGTGTGTGTGTGTGTGTGCGTGTGTGCGTGTGTTGGCAGATGAATCATGCAAGTGAAAAATAATAATCAAACATGTGAAAGCTAGACATAAGACAGAAAAAAAAAAAAAAAAAAAAAAAAAAAAAATGCAGCAGGAGTAAACTGAGCAGGAGTGTTTCACTATGAGGAGAGAACAGCAGTTAGGCAGTAGTGAGTTAGGCTTGTCAGCAGACAATTCAAGCACCACATGACAAACTGTACCCATCACAAACCCTCACATTCCTCCAGCAACAAAGGACGAAGCTACACACACTTCAGAAGGACTGTCTACATAATCTTTCAACCTAAATCAACATGAAACTATCCGAAAAAACAACTTAATCATTGAAATTTGAAACATTTGCAAACCATAAAGAACATGTTTTCCTGCTATAAGAGGCACTTCCAGTAGCTTCCTCCCCACCTTCATCCTCATCGTATATATCAAACTTCCTAAACTCTCTACCAGCCTTATCTTTTCATTTTCAGACTCATACATTTTCCGAGAGAAAATTAAATTAAATGAATACTTGAAGGTGTGACATTGTGTAATCACATAACAAAATAATCTGAAAGAAAATTAAGGAAATGTTTCTTAAAATGTGACATTTAACAAAGCAAACTAACAAAATTCAGAAACAAAAAAAAAGTAAGATAAACAAAATAATGTATCAATTCAGACAAGTAAAACAATATTTGTTAGCACACATCAACATAAAATAAACCTCAACCAAAGCTTTCAGTCAGATCTCTCAACACATTAACAAATGCTTACTGTTTTGATCCAGTGTGCTGAAAAAAAAATCACCACACTTTACTCATTCGCACAGAACGGACACATTCCTCACTGCTGGCAAGGCAGCATTGTGAGGTGCTGCAGGGCAGAACACCTGCATGAGGGGTGAGTAGCAGCAGAGGTAGGCAAGTACTAACTACAAAGCTTTTTATAAGGAAAGCTTTCACAGCACAACAAACAAAGCTGAGTACCTGCTCCAGCAGCCCCCAGCTTTGGCCACATCCAAAAAGCAGACCAGCATGACACACATCACTCTTACTGTCTCTGCTTCTCATTTAGCTACTTGTCAGGTGAATGACAAGGTAATTGAATCATCTACCTCTCAGACATAGCAAGCATTCAGGCTGGGGGCAAGTGGCAGCAAGCACAGACAGGGCCGAAGACAAGGGGGAGGGGGCATACCCGTGGGTGAAGCATCTTGACCGGCCGACAGGTAGCCAAGGTAATTGTCCTGAAATTCTGCCAGGCCAGCCAGGGCATCAGACTGGAAGGCCTGCGGCTGGTAGCTGGCTGGATCAGCCCTGGGATGAGCACTTGGAGTGTTGTTGTTGCTGTTGCCGCCCCCGCGGGAACGCCCGCCCCCGGAGTTAGCCCTGCCCCCTTTGTGTGTGTGCGAGAGATGGTAGGACAAGCCCTGCCTCGTCTTGTACCGAGCGCCACACACTGTAAGTCAAAACCAACAATATTCCAGCAGCCATCATGCTGCAGTCTTGGTTTGTTGGCCACTGAAATAATATAGTAGTGTGGTTCCCCTCCCGGCCAATAGTGAGTCTCTGGCTGGTGCACAAATACTGGCCCTCAGATGGAAACATTTTGTTCTATCAACTGAAATCAATCATTGTATCTCACAGCTATCAAGTTTAAGTAATTGTAACTCATCTACCACCATCAAAACTTTCTTTCAAAGCAAAGCAAATTATAACTCTGTAACTGCACAATAATTCTAAAGAAAACTAGAACCACTCAGTTACCTAGGCATTATGTAATTAATGTCCAGCTTTTCTTACATAGTGAAGCTGCTTTAGAAATATTCAATGTAACCCTAATAGATGGAAACAGAGGCAAGAATGTGAGAAAGTGAGAATGACTAACAAAAACAAATGATTGAAGAGTATACATGACTGCTAGATGAAGTGGGTGGAAAGGTAACAGCATGACTTCTCTTGGGTGTTTAACAGGAAAAGAAAAAAGAAAGGACTAGAAGAAACAAGAAGGGAATAAATGATGACTTCTGCTGCAGTTAGGATCAACCATCAAATAACAGATCAGAGCCTCTGCATCTGTGAACTCACCACTGACAAATTTTTACTATTTATGTATGAACTAGAAAAATCAGTAGGCACTTTCCATCAAATTAGAAAGAAGCACAAGTTCTTCACATTTGAAGTGCATGTATATGTAGTTCTGCTATATGGTATAGCTACTACACTGAATCTGATATTTCTATTTTAAAATCACAACTGTGCATGTGAATACGCTCACAAAAAATGTAACACACGTCCTGGTGATGACAGCACAAAATCCACTGACATGCTGACAGCTCGCTCTCTCTCTCTCTCTCTCTCTCTCTCTCTCACACACACACACACACACACACACACACACACACACACACACACACACACACACACACACACACATACACACACACACACACACACACACACTCATCACTGACTGTCCCTGCTGAGCAGACATCACCATGAACTGCTTGGTTTCTTGCCAACATAAACAGTCTCACAACTTTCAGCTCCACCTCATTCCTGTGTGTGTATCATAAGAGATGACTGAAAGGGATGAGCAAGATAACTGGGAAACTTTTTGGCCTAATCTTATGATGAGACAAGGATTAGAGACAAATCAATGGTCTTGGTAATTCTCAGATACACTGGACACCACCCTAACATATATGTAGATAGACACAGAAATAAAGGAAAAGAAATAAAGAGAAGACAAAAAAAACTCTATGATGCTGAGAACAGACATTGATTCCATCTATGTATTCCACATAACATTTTTCTCTCATCAATAACAAGTACCTATATATATACATATACGTATTCAATATGGTGCACAGAGTGCACACACTTCACAGTTTTCAGCTCTATGTAACACATGACTTAACCAAACAGTCACAAATGCAGGGACTTTAGTATACTATTTTGTCATCTTGCCTTTTTAGCAATCAAAGATAAAATTCTGGAGCATTAAAGTTAACATTATTACATGCAGAGGTGATAGGGGACAACAGGTAGGATAAACAACAACTAAGCATAATCCAGCACACATGAGTTGCACGTCATCTGGCGGACACAGTGCAGCTGGTGAGGGGCTTGGGTTCAAAGGAAGGCAATGACATTGGGACCCCACCAGGGCATGACAAACCCAAAATTTTTGTCAGAGAGTTTGGATGTCAAAGGTGTTTCCCTCAGCAAGGCACAATAACAAGGCGCAGCACTTACGTTGGCACTCATACGGCTTCCCTGGTGTCTCCTCCTCCCCCTCTGCTGTCACCTTAGGCTGGGTGTCCTTCTTGCGGCCTCGTCCTCGCCCACTTGGGGTCTGAATGAAAGGGTGGGAATGCCTGTCAAATTCTTTTTTCCACTGTAGGTAACGTTCAAGATCAAACATGAGGAAATATTTCTGAAGGTAAGTGTGTGTGTGTGTGTGTGTGTGTGTGTGTGTGTGTGTGTGTGTGTGTGTGTGTGTGTGTGTGTGTGTGTGTGTTTCACTGTTTGATCTGCTGCAGTCTCTGACGAGACAGCCAGACACTACCCTACGGAGCAAGCTCAGAGCTCATTATTTCCGATCTTTGGATAGGCCTGAGACCAGGCACACACCACACACCAGGACAACAAGGTCACAACTCCTCGATCTACATCCCATACCTACTCACTGCTAGGTGAACAGGGGCTACACATGAAAGGAGACACACCCAAATATCTCCACCCGGCCAGGGAATCGAACCCCGGTCCTCTGGCTTGTCAAGCCAGCGCTCTAACCACTGAGCTAGCTACGTGTGTGTGTGTGTGTGTGTGTGTGTGTGTGTGTGTGTGTGTGTGTGTGTGTGTGTGTGTGTGTGTGTGTGTGTGTGTGTGTGTGTGTGTGCCTGCCTTGTCTCAGCTATCAAGAATAGAAATGAGAGAAATATCTCCTGATAAAAACAAGATAATCACCTTTTAATTTCCCTAACTCCTTGTGTAAATCTAGACATGATCCAGGATAAGCAAAGAAACTAAGCTTTATCTCAAGAATCAGCATAATGTGAAATATGGCGAATCTTAATTTACAAATGTGTTTCTTACTAAGAGTTCATAAATAAAGAATTATTCTGAACCAAGATCAATCACAAACTTCTTTCTATTAAAAATCATCTTTACTGTTTTTAGATCAATTCTTTAAAACTTTATCTATGAATAAGAATTCTGCACTCATAAATCAATACAAAAGTGACAATAAGTTTATCCATAGCTTCAAAAATCAACAAACTGTGATTCACCTCAATCAGAAAAGCAAGGAATAGTGACACAATACCTTCACTTTAACAGGCTTAGGCAGCTTTGGGGGCTTTTTCCTCTTTCTGGTGGGGACAGCACGTGTGGAGTATGTGTCATCATCATCATCATCAGGCTCTTCTTCCTCCTCCTCCAGAAATGCTGATTCGTCAAAGTAGTACTGCTCCTGAGGTAAGCAGAGGTGCTGCTCAGATGCCAACAAAGACAAGAAGAGGCAGTGGTAGGTTACCCAAGAAGACATGGATGTTGTCCCACCCTGTTCCCCACACTGAACATGCTTAGTAATGTCTACACTTGGGGAACAAAGCAATCAGAGACATAAAGGCTGCCTTGTAAAATAAACCACTGCCCACTACACAATAGAAAAGGCCACACAATCTATATAGAAGAAATACTCAATTTAAGAAAAAAAAGTGGTTTTGTGTATTACTGTTTATATAAATATTTTTTTGTCATTTTAGCAAAAACTTGTTATACAAAACATGAAGCCATAAAAAAGTGTGATATGCTTTGATAAAAACAATGAATGACAACACAATCTTTAGCCATAGCAATCCCCTTCACCAACAAAGTGAATCCCAATAATGAAAACAAATGCATACAGTACTCATACAAGCCATTACATCACAGCATACTACACACAATACAACCAGCTTTCATATACAACACAGAATTACACACTGTCCATACCCCCTAAAAAAAATTAATCAATAAAAATGCTATCCCAGTGTGTGCATGCGTACACTCTTGTCTCACCTTCACCTCATAAGCAAAGTTGTTCTCCTCAGTGGTGACAGCTGCCGGATTCTCAACAGTCACGATGGTGTGCTCGTCCCCCTCAGGCTCCTTGATGGCCTGCAAAGTATACACACACACACTTATCTCAATGAACACTGCCTCTCACACACACACACACACACACACACACACACACACACACACACACACACACACACACACACACACACACAAACACAAACACACACATTCACATGCCTACACATTATAAGATTAAAACACTCACTCACTCTCACACGTCGACGTGGAACAGTTTAAATGAAGAAGTAGTGTCTGCAACAAGTGTGCATACTTTTAAAGTAAGATTGGATAAGTGTAGATATGGAGACGGGGCCACACGAGCATAAAGCCCAGGCCCTGTAAAACTACAACTATGTAAATACAACTAGGTAAATACACACACACTCACACACACATCACCGCGTAGTGTAGTGGTTAGCACGCTCAACTCACAATCAAGAGGGCCGAGTTCGAGTCCCGGTAAGAGGTGAGGCAAATGGGCAAGCCTCTTAATGTGTGGCCCCTGTTCACCTAGCAGTAAATAGGTACGGGATGTAACTCAAGGGGTTGTGGCCTCGCTTTCCCGATGTGTGTTGTGTGTTGATGTGGTCTCAGTCCTACCCGAAGATCGGTCTATGAGCTCTGAGCTCGCTCCGTAATGGGGAAGACTGGCTGGGTGACGAGCAGGCGACCGTGGTGAACACACACACACACACACACACACACACACACACACACACACACACACACACACACACACAATGTCATACCAATTATCCTTAATACAGTAATTCATTTGAGGAAAAAAATAAAAAAAGAAGGAAAAATAAAAAGGTCAAGCCTCTAGATACACACATACACACACATTGCATTCAACAACAACAAATCTAAAGTACATGTCACATTATTTATGCATTACAATGTTGCATGATAATACTTTATACTGTTCAATTTCCTCATTAATAAAACACCAACAACATTTATATGACACAGTAATCATACAGACATACCACACCATTTCTTGCAATAAAGATAACTAATTGATAGATATACAATACATCTTCGCATTCTACTTGTTATATAACCAAGTCAAATAAGATCCATTACAAAATATCTCAACTCCCTTCAAGCCATGTGTATTGCCAATGGCCTTCTCTTCCTGTAGGATTGTGAACATACAAGAGGGAAGAACTACCAGCCTTTCACTCCTGCCAGGTTACAAGATCCTCTGATCATTCCCCACATTTACTAACAAATAGTATATTCTTGCTAGTTTCCAAAGTTATATATTGTTTGCAAGGCAGATTCCACATTTAGTACTTTGATGTGTTGTGTGCTACTTGTCTGTAAGTTTCCTTGTTTTGTACATCCTTTCCCAGAACCTCATCCCATGCAAACAAATTTATATATCAATGTATTAATCAGGAAGACATATTCTCACAATACTCAATCATAAGCGTGGTTTACCAAAGAAAGCAGCAGATGAACCTCAACAAAGGTAAAAAAAAAAATAAGGACTACATAACAATGCCACAAACTATAACAAAAGAATACATACTGTAAATAAATCATTGCAACTTTGCTACAATGGCATGAAGAACAAAATAATGCACGTTCAAGGATACGACAAATTGAGACAGGTGTCTGACGAGGCCATTCTGATCTGTCTGTCCTTCTTTCTTTCTCATGGGCTCATTTGCCTCACTACCATCATGCAAGTAGCACCACACCTCAAGGGGGGCATGCCACTCAAGACAAGGCTTTTAAGATGTAATGTTGTGTGTGGAAAATCAACATTGTAAACATTATATATTTCAATCCAAATCCTCTAGATTTTCACATAATGATATATGGTAGAGTCACTGAGAAGAAATGAACATATGTAAATACACCTCATGGAAAAAGATATGTTTGCAGAATGAAAATGTGTCAAAAGCCTTCACTCAAGGGACAAGCATACATACCACAACACACTCCAACTGCCTCAGGCTAGAACACAATACTGATGTCAAAGAGTCACCACAGCACTCAAGCCCTCTAGATTCAATCTTTTTGCTATGAGGTAAACTCACACATTTTACCATATATGTACTGTTTGCAATTCCATGCAGTATGGGATGATCCACATGCCTGTAACATTTAGTGATAAACTACAAGTACCTTTTTCAAGAGCCAGTGCTGGTGGTTAGAAGAAACAAAGACTGGATTGTTTTAATATGTTACTACAGGTCCTCTAAGGTGGCTGCTCTGTGTGTGAGCAGCAACATCTATTGATGTGGGCATCTTTTAACCTCTAAACACTTCTGGATAAAGCATGTGAGTGAATTCTAAGGTGCTCACTGCTGCACCAAGGTATCTAATGTCTAAAGACTGAATCATGGTGATGTTTCACACAGGACAAACAGCAAGGTAATCATAATTCACAAATAGTATCCAAACACCTTTAAAAAAGTGTTACAATGGTAAAAGTTCTATATCACCTTGATATATGTTAAAAATGTATGTTTTACTGGCAATACATATGAAAACAATATATGTAGGCATTGTAGACATGACTGCCCTGTAAATATACATGATTACTTGCATGAATTTAAAAGATTACAATTTTAAACTCTTCTACTGAAATCAACAAACCTGGTGGGCAAGCGCCATGTAAGACCGCTTCCGACAGCACCAGCGCTGGGACGGGTACACATAGAGCTGGCCCTCGGCAGTGCCCGGCATGCGGTGCCGGGCACTCATGTACAGCTTGCATGGATTTTGGGCTATTCCTGCCAAGTAAAAACAAGAAGAGTACACTGATAAGAGTAAAGATTACTTTGGTATAATGTACAGATACAGAAACTTCTAGTTAAACTACCAATTTTTGCACAAAAGCAACACCTACAAAAAACATCTTTTGGTAAGTATTCTTTGCAATATATTTTGAGGATCCATGCACTTTAGTAAAAATGTGTCTGCCTGTGGTCTTTTGCAGTGAGTCTGTAGCAAGGCAGTACGCACCTGTCTGTGAATCAAGGAATGGGAGGCGGGTCTTGCGTTCCCTCATGAGCCGAACATTGTAGTTGGCACTGTTGATCATCAGGGAGCGGTACTGCACATCTTGCAGGAAGCTGTAACAAAAAAACTACCATGAAGATGAACCATGACTTATACTCTGCAAAGCTCAAGTTGCTGGAAGGAAGGCAGAAGGTGGAAAGATACATAAGTGGAAGGAGATAATAGAGGTGGAATCTGTTAACCAGCACAGGGATTGGGACATTACCAGGGGGAGTGCCGCATCACTAGCTATAGAATAGAAAAGAAGGAAAACTTTGCAGGCATAATGAAACAGGAAGGCTTTGACACTGATAAGCCGGCTGCTGATGATAATCCTGGAAGCCACATCCTCTGTTTCTACTGGCCATAACGAGCGATTATAAATACCATGAAAACAAAGCATACAGCTCAATACAATAATTTATGTTATTATAAGAGTCATACTGAATAGATATCAACATCAGTATTATTTAAGCAAAACCAATAATTTATCTGTGGTGTGGAAAAAAAAAAAAAAAATCTGCAAAATCAATTATTTTTGTGTAGTGTGAAAAAAAATCTGTTAGTATTTACTGATCAGATTTCTAAGCCTCTATCAACTAAACTCAGCCACCTAGAATAATCAAAACCAACAAAAAAAAAAAAAATATATATATATATATATATATATATATATATATATATATATATATATATATATATATATATATATATATATATATATATATATATATATATATATATATATATATATATATATATATATATATATATAGGTATGAGTTTTAGGCAAGATTTTTTTTTTTTTTTTTTTTTTACACATATTAAGAGGCACAATTCCACCAAACTCCATAAAAACTGTAAACCTGCTATTGTAAACTGGCTTTCTTTCTTGGCTCATGTCTACTGTACTCATCAACTTCATGCAATAACACAACAAAACCACAAAATACACAGGTACAAAAGAATTGATTGGATTACAACAACCACACCTTCTTTAACAAAGACTCCTGGAAAATATCAATAACCAAGTAAATGATAAGAACAGTTATAGGTAAGCTTCTATCAACTAGACTCCTAAAGAGATAAAAAAAATGAATAATGAAGAAATACAAAACATTACATAAAAGATAACATATATAACCACACTCACCACAAACAAAGCTCCTTACCATATGAACACCCTCGTGAAGTAAGCTAATTACAGTCACAAGCTCCCATTAGGTACAACATAAACTTAACGCAATAATAGAAGACAAAGCTAAACCACAACAGATAAAGGGGAAGGATTACTTGAATACAAAGAAGCCTAACCACGCCACACAAAGCCTTCCACCTCACAAATCAAAGCTAGACAATTCTACCCACACGGGGGGGAAGCGAAATAGAGACTGTATCATTTATCCAACCCCGGGGACTCGAAAATATGAATAAAGAACCCCACTACTTTGTTCCGGTAAGGTTTCATGCATGATAGAGAGGTCCTATGTTCCTGTGGGGGGCATGGAGGACTCCCCTGGCCACGCTCCCTGCCCGCTGTGCCCTGCTGGATCTGGTGTGAGGTCAAGGGGAGGGGCAGCAGGTCAGGGAAGCAAGCAGGGGCAGGCCAAGTGTCACGATCAGCTGTCTTTCCTAAGCCATTCCTTCACCCACCTGCTTATTTTCTCCAGATTGGACTGCACTAGTGTGTCTGCCATCTCCTCGGCGGTCCAGGGAGCCTCTAGAGGGCGAGAGGACGTGGGAAATCAGGGAGTTAGGTGTCAAATTCCGGCGTCCATCAGTAATTAGTTGTATAGTGGCCGCCTTCGACCCATTTGTTTACTGGTGCCGCTGCGTCCAGGGCTGCGTGCCGTGACCGCCGCGACTCCCATGCAACTATTTGGTCCCTTCTCACTCCTTCCTAGTCTCTCACGCTTATTTTGCAGTCTTATTCCACTTATTTGTGGGTAGAGTTTACTTCTTTGATTTTGCTTTTCATCCCATGCCTCCCTATCCCTGCATTTTTGTTTATCCCCCATGATTCCTCTCTGATTACCTCTTCTTCTCCCCCCTCTTTTTGTCTTTTTTTGTCGCCTCACTCTTATTTTTGTCTTGTTCTATTTACTCAAGGCCATGATTTGCTTATTTGATTTAGTTTTTAGTAGTTTTTTGCCTTCCTCCCATTACGTTTTTGTTTATCATGTGACTCCTTCCCCCATTTTTTTCCCTTTTTGTTTTTATCTTGAAAGCTATTCATTTTCTGTTAACTCAATTTACATAACTGAATTCATGGGTCATATCCTCAATTTAGCTTTTTGTTCCATGGCTCCATAATTCTTATGCTTTTGTTTTGTGCCTTCTCCCTATTTATTTATTCTATTTAATTTGTTTATCCAATTTCTTACTCCATGCAACTTACTTGTTGTTCATTGCTTTCTCAAATGATTGATGTATTTATTCAATGTGCATTTAAAATGTTATTCTTTGTCCCATATGGATCCATATCCTTGTTCTTCACTCCATAACCCCCCTTCCTCTGATAGTTGTACCTTTTTCGTTCCCTGCTCCCTCCACATTTATTACATTATCCCTTACTATGTATAATGAAACTCATGACTCATTTCTTCTTCTTCCGTGACATATTCTTCTATCTTAGCATTTCCCCATGAAAGGGAGACCCTTATCACGCCCTTCTCACTATATTGAGAGAAAAAAAAACTGAAACCTGTCAAAGGAAAATAATACAGAATGTTACTGAATTCAAACTCGGGCGCGACCCAGCACCGCATAAATGTACTTGTTGAGTTTTAAAACAATAAAAGTTGAAATATTAGGTAAAGAGGGCAATAGGTAGCTGGCATTCGTCTTTATAACGGATTCTTTTTGGCTTTTCTCAACCCCCTTTACAAACTAAGCTCATCTGCACGATAAATAGATGCAAAAAATATTTATATTAGGTGACTAAGCATTTTGTTAAATATTTCAATCTTTGCTGATATTTTGTGCTGGATATGTTCAGGCACTTCTTGAACTTTGGCTTTAGGTTCATTTATATCGTATTTAGAATATTCTTGATTTTATCTTTAGGTCAGGGTCATCATTTATATCATTAAATTAATATTCATAATATTTTCTCTCACTAATCTTTTGTTATATTGGATTTTTAAGAGTATTATGATAAAAATTCAAGAAGGAAAGGAAGACGGACATTTGCCAATACCGAGTCGGGGCCGCCGCGCGCAGGGAACTGTCGGCGTCGTCTGTAATTTATGAGCTTCGCCAGTTCTTTTTAGGCAATATGAGTAAGCGAGAAGGTAGTGTGACATTGCTTATTCCTGTGATATCGAGTCTATCTTAAAATTCCCCGTGACCTGGGCAGTGCGGGGGGCTGAGTGGCGCCCTGCACTGGCCGAGGCTGAGAGTGGCAGCTTGTAATAAACCTCGTGTTATTCTGGCCCTGAGTTATCGAGCACCCTCCAGCCTTTGTTTTCCAGGATGACTAGTGCAAGCTCTCATCTGTGCCCCCCGGCTAGGTGTGGGGAGTGCAGGGCCTGGGGCGTGGTGGTGGTGGTGGCGGGGGTGGTGATGGTGGCACTTTCGGGAGGCAGGTGTCGTAAGGGTTAGAAGGCTTGTGTTGGATAGGCCTGCGTTTTATATTAGTGTATGTTTAGTTATAGATGGTAATTCCTTACAATATATCCATCTCCTCACTATTGGTTGGTATGTGTCATGGTGTTGGTTCTCCAGGTGGATTAGGTGTGTCAGGTCAGACAGGGTTGTGGTGCATTGGTGTATTCTAATATTGTGTGCATTGGTACTGGTTAGTGTTTCAGGTCCACCGATATTGTTTTCTTTCTTTTATATGGTTGTTTTGATTGCATTACCTTCATTAAGCACGTGTTGAGTTCTAAGACGCTGAGGTATTGAGAGGAGGGTTACGAGCAGGAGTAAAGGCTAAGGTTGTGGCTATATTGAGGGATTGCAAGGAAAGATTAATATGAATTAATTTAATATATACATTCTTGGTTCGTTTGATTTTTTAGGTTCTGTTAACGTTCTTTTTTACTGAAGGGTTGAGGAAGGATAGTTGTACTGCATAAAGGTAATTTTTTGAGTTAGTGATTAAATTAACTAAGTGGCCACTTTGATTGCTTTACTGTGCTGAAGTCGTGTTACGAACTTCCTCCAAGAATTTTTGATTGATATTGTTGATCGTGTCTTAAATTTACTGTGAAGTTAGAATTTCTGTATCAAACTGAGTAAATGTTAAGCTTAGTTTCTTATTTGTTGTAAATGTCTGAAGTGCTTTACTGTACATATTGATTCTTCCTTCTCATGACACTAATTGATTGAACGAATGTGTGTGTTGAGTACAATAATTACCGGTAGTAGTTGCCTGAAAACAGACCCAAGAAGTACTTCACTGAATGCATTCAGATTCAGCTTAAACATACATTTTATTCCTTATCATCAGGTTCATAATCAGAGTACAGTGGCCTGATGCAGCCTTTTCCACGTGTCAGTCAAATTCTAACCTCTTATTCATATCCAGGTGACACAAATATTATATCAGAAATAGACATTTTTAAGAATTTTTCTCTACTGTAAAAAAAAAAGTATGTTTTTATCTTCTAATTATTCAATTGTGATTTACATGGATCCATTACTTGATATTTAATAATATGGTATTGGTCATATTTGTCATAGTTTCTAATTTGAATTCTAGAATGATTTATTGTTACATTTAAATAAAAATCCATAATAGACTTTAATGTGATAGTCATTCTTACATTTTCTTTGTAACATTCAATCTCAGAATTGCTAATTTGCATAATGTACATAAAAGAAATAGTAATAGTGATTGATGGGCAATTTGTGACCAGTTGTGATCATGATGCAGTTGTTAAAGCTGCTTAGTTGAATTTCATACAACAAATATTTTGAAGCTTTGTCTGTGATCTAATAATTTGTTACGATTTTTTAAGCAAACTTATAAAATTCTCATTCTGTTGTGTGTGAGGGTTAGAAAGACTATTGTAATTCACAGAAACTTGTTGAGTAGGACAAGACAACCAGTTTTGAAGTAACAAATACACAGTTAGGGTAATTGGAGACAGCAGCAGTGAATAACAGAGGTTGGCGTTGTATTGTATAAAATGCACATTTTGGAGACAGTTAGGCAGGACACTGAGGGACACTGGCAGCATCTTATAGTTTGCATTGCTGCACTGCTGACAGATGTCCTGGTGAACATTGGTCAGGCAGGACACAGGCCATGGCAGCAACTGGTGATGGTGGTTAATGTTGCGTTGTCTGATGTGCTCGCTTCCACCCTCTTCTCACGGGTTTCTTTATCTCACCTTCGCCAGTGTTTATCTCCAGAGACGTCACTGGAGGACCAGAGGCCGCCTGCCCCAAAGCGGCCAGTGGAGGAGGAGGGGGAAGGGGAGGGGGAGGAGGAGCCTAAGAAAAAGCTTAGTTTTGGCCTCAGCAGCAAACCTGAGGGGAAGCTAGGCCTCCCTGTCAAGAAGCCAAGTGGTGGCATCTCCATCAAGCTGGGCCAGTCACAGGTGGGTGTTGCAGGATGGTCTGACAGGAGGGTGTTCTACTCCACTGTCTAATTACATTCTATTTTCAAGAGTTTATATCATTTTGCTTGTCATTATATTCCTGGTACTCTTTGATGAAAACTTATGAGTTACCTTATCTTGCGAAAATTGTCTGAATCATTAGTGCAAGTGTGTGAAGTAAACAGAAATCATGACAACTAAGCAGTTATGTTCCTCCGAGGCAAACGTTCAGATAAATAAGTCATTTATGACTTGTGATTTGTCTAGTTATTAGTACCATTACTCTGCTCCAGAAGGCAGCATCTCAGACGGGTGGAACAACCTCCCTCCTGAAGCCGAAGGTTGGTGCAGCAGCAGCAGCATTCAGCACCGGTGATGACGATGATGACGAGGAAGAGGAAGAGATGCCACCTGAGGCCAAGATGAGAATGAAGAACATTGGCAGGTGAGTAGACACACTTTGTTCAATCACAGCACCAGTGAGGGACAGCAGTGGAGGAAGGAGGCTGTGCTGACATGTTGCAAGAGTAGTTAGACAGACATTGATATAGGCAACACCTGTCTTAACTGGCTATCCACACAGTAGAAGAGAGCAGAGCATAAACATTACCTTTGTACATACATGCTATTAAGGATCACTGTGCTTACAACTTCCTTTAGATACTGCATTCCACTCCATGTCTTGAAATCCCACTACATGACTAGTGCCAATCAATCAGTTAATAAGTCCTTCATCTAAGTAACAACTGGATCTCTGCAGACTAGCCATGAAGCAGAGGAATGCAGATTACCAATTGACATGGTGTAAGATTTTTGTGAACACTGCTTACCCATTCTCAGTCTGTAATGACTCTCTCTCTCCCCCAGGGATACCCCAACATCTGCCGGCCCCAACAGCTTTGGCAAGACCCGGATGGGATTCTGTGATTCTAAAAAGATTTATGAGAAGCAGCTGAAGGAAGTGCAGGACAAAGCAAACAAAGTGGTGCCGGACAGTGTGTAGGGGTGGCAGTAGGTGAGGCCGTGCACCTGACATGGCCTGTGGCAAGTTGAGAGCTGGTCTGGGTTGTGCTGGGCTGGGTAACATTGGGGACTTGTTGGTTATTTGGACATCCCTCCTTTAGGCCTTAAGGTGTAGCTGTGCGGCCAGAAGGTCTTGTCACCCATCATCAGTTTTGTGTGTATAAATTGTATCATAAAGGCCTCCACACATGATGGAGTTATAGCTGAGTTGCAGTACTGGTTGACATCTTGAGGGTTGGAGTGTGTGTGCATGAGTGTGTGCGTGCTTGTGTGTGCATGTGTGTGTGTGTGCACTTCACGATGGTTTTGGCATGGCATTATGGGTGTCTGGTTGTATCAGTGAGGTGTGTAGGCCATGCCACATGCTCCATGCAGGACAGGCTGGTGCAGCAGGCAGTGTGCTCCCCTCAGTACTGTGTATTGAGACAGGACACATGGAAGCCGCCAGCAGGTTTGTTTGACTTGTTATAAAGTTATGGTGTGAATCACGCTTTCTAGTTCCAAATATTACTTACGTGTTATTGATTTTTATCTCAGTGAACTCATGGATGTAATTGACAAAAGGATATTCTTACCTGCAGTAAACTATTCTTCACCAGCAATGCTCTGTATCAAGAGGGAGTGCGGAATAACTAAGAGATTACTTTTCTTTGCTGGCTACAAATTGACATTGCACGAAATATAATGTACCTGTCATTGGGATTTATATCTTGGGATTTTGCCATAGAGTATGTTATAATACTTAAGTATTAGCTTGAACTTGTCTTTCTGAGGAATGCTATGTCTTAAGTCTGGTGTGAGAAGTAGGGAGGTATAAATCAGGTTTGAGGTGTAGGAGAGGAGGAAGGCATACTTCAGTAGTTGATGTGGTTGATAAGTAACTTTTAACATTATTACTAAATAGTGCAGTTTGTGCCATCGCAGTTTTCCCTCGGCAAGCACAGAATCACAGTCCATCAGCCCTTCCATGAGACTGGTGAAGGTGGTGGTGGTGGATAGAGGCCAGCATGAAAGTTGGATGCCTGCCATCTATGCAGGCTAAGTCAGGTTGAGTCACATCAATTCCTGTGCTTCACTGAGAATTTATAACCAGCTTTCCATATCCAGACATCTTCAGCCACTGTGAATGAACTGTTTTGTGAAATTCCAATGTTCTTTGAATTTTTGCACTTTAATGGTATGCTGTATTTAAACACATTCTGAACATGTCCATCTGTAGTTGCAAGCTTGGGCATCCACTGGGTTGTTGTATCCCGTGGGAGGTGTGTGTCCAAGGGAAGGCAAATTGTGGCCCAAATTCATAAGTAATGGATCATATTTATCAGGAAAAAAAATAGAGAAGTCAGCTGGCCTTTCAGTTCCTATGGAGTAGATCCCAAGCCCTTTTGCCAAGGGCAGTATTGGAACCACATTTTGAATACCCTGATTCCTTGACCCTCCCAGTCCCATCCATCCCATGGATAGCCAAGTTTGCTTGTAATCCCCAAGTGATTGCAATCCCTCCCTCTGTCCACCAGCAACTCTAAAGGCCAGTTGGTGGATGCAGCCTCTTTAGGTGTTGCTTGAAGGCCTCAGGTTCCAGTAACACTGCAGCAAAATTGTCTTTTGTTGAGCACTGTTTGTAATATTATCTTTTATCTTTTCTTAAACTCTCTACTGCTGTCATAGCTTTGTTTCTTGAAGCTGTCATCAACAGCATCATTAAGGTACTATTTGTGGTTGAGAATTTATTATAAGAAATATATATATAGTATATATATATTTAAATGTACAGACTTACATATATCATTACACAGTGGCAGATGGCATTATATTCTGTACAGACATGTGCAGTATTTCATCACTTATCATGTATACATTTATCTGTATTGAACATCTCCCTTTTTAACGATTGTTTTAACACTGAAGGTTAAGCGTGTGGTGTCGGAGACATTGTTGATATGTACAGGCAGTCCACATCACCAGGGAGCGTTGCATTCCTTCAAACACCACCTTCAGCAAGCTTGTTACTCCTTCATTTTGAAACCTGAACGTTATTTGAAGAAAGTCATATTCTTGGGCATTGTTTGTGTCAACACCCCTTGCTCCATTCCTGTTCTGAAAGCTTTTTTGTAAATCTTGCCCAGTGACACCAAAGCTGTTTTAGAGCTTTCCAACCAGTGTGTACTTTATATAAGTTCTTGACGTTTTCATTTGATTTTTTTTCTAGATTGAATTATTTTTCTATGTGGTTATTTCTTTATGGTTCAGCACAATTATGTTACTTATAACTTTACCTGCCTAACCCATACAACACCATAGCATTAGTTTACAGAAGCCTGTTTATATTTCCTGTATGTATTTCCCGGTGGCAGTGTTGTGTACCTTTGCATGAAGGTCAGCAACAGCCTAGTGACAACTGACCACCTGAGGAAGTGACAGCACCCACTCTTTGTAGTACCCTTGTCACCACAACCTGCCTGAGGACATCACCAAAGCTTCCCAGAGCCTGAGTTGGAGGAGCCGTGGTGATGGGAAGGATTGGGTCCGTGCAGTGGTGTTGTGTGCAGCAGTGTGTGGTGCTGTCCTCTCCTTGCAGCAACAGTCAGTGTGATGCCATACCAGACCTCAATTATTTCTGCAAATAAATTTTCCCATGATTTGTTAAATGTGATATTATTCACCCTTGATTAGTAGATATGAGTTGCATTTGGAAGTTAGAAATTGATTGGGTGAGGGATCATCAACCATGTGCAAGAGACTAATGCTCTATCAAGAATATGTATGTAGAATTTCATTTCATATATTTTTGATAGAATTTTAATTAACATACAATTGATATTTTTAGATAAACAAGAACTACTGATTGGTTGATTGGTCAATATTTAAGGTATACATTATTTGTAAGGCAAAGAAAATTCTTTTATTTGGGGAAGAGAGAATCTGCTTATCTGAAAATTTTCCAGTTCTGAAAAGCATCACCCTTCTCCAGTTTCAAATACATACCCACACACACAGTACTACTACATATACCAAGATATATTTACTTCAATTTAGTTTGAGCTTTCAAAGTGGTTCTGGTCTCAACAATAATGCACATCAAACGTGAACACAAAGTAAAATTCACCGGTTATTGGTGGCGTGAAGTGTGATTAAGGCAGGGGCGTGTAGGCTAAGAGAAAATTAAATGTATTTGGGAGTTACGAGAATTATTCAACATTACACAGAGAGAGAGAGAGAGAGAGAGTATAAGCCAACCAGAGAAGATGTTGCAACTCTCTTCCTACTGCAATCACATCTCTAATTTTCCATTTCCTGTGCACGAGTAAGAGTTGAGCTAAGGACTCCCATGTGTGCGTGTGTGTGTGTGTGTAATTCCTTTCTTCGCCATGATAATAGGAAAATGACAATGGCTGCAAACAGAACTTGGGTATGCAATGAAGAAGAGAGAGAGAGAGATTTGATTGATGATTTTATTGTTGTAAAAGTAGACAACAAAGAAAGGAGGTCGGAACATGCTAGCCTCCCCCTAAACATGAAACAAACATAGATCAGGTACTGGAGGAAAATGACATGGTCCTTATGAGCCAAGATGTATATACACACACACAGGTGAAATTGAAAGAGAGAGTGAGAGAGTATAGGTTACTAATTCCACGTCATTTTCTCTCATTTCTTCTCCGCTTTCGTTAATTTCACTCCTTTCTTTTCTTACTCTTTCGTTACTTTTATTCTTATTTGCTTCTTATTCTCGTATGGTAAGGACAATAGTGTGTGTGTGTGTGTGTGTGTGTGTGTGTGTGACGCTGCCACCAATAACCCAGCTTCCTCTGTCCTACGGGCCCGGTTCACCGAGCTTCGCTCAAAGGCACGAATTTGTCTCCGACAGATGGAGGACAAATGGTGGAAGGACAAGGCTCATGCAATCCAGTGCCTTGCTGATGACCATGATTTGCATGGCTTCTATAATGCTGTCAAGACAATATATGGGCCGATCAGAGGCTCCACCGTCCCTATCAAATCTGCCGACGACTCTAATCAAAGACCGCCTGGGTGTAGTTTCCCGTTGGGCTGAGCACTTCAGCGAACTGCTTAGCCGCATCAACCCAGCTGAACCTGAGGTGATTAACCGCCTCCCAACTCTTCCTCCCTTTGTAGAGATGGACTCCATCCCGTCCTTTCCTGAGACTCTTCGAGCCATTTTGGCTCTGAAGAATAAGAAGGCAGCGGGACCCGATGGTATTCCTGGAGAAATCTTCAAACATGGTGGAGATCTCCTGCACCGACGCCTCCATCATTTCATCTGCAGCCTGGGGGAAACAGAACGTCTTCCTCAACAATGGAAAGATGCAAACATTATAACCATACACAAGAGAAAGGGTGACAAATCCGTCTGCGGGAACTACAGAGGAATCTCCCTCTTGTCCTTGGCTGGAAAGGTATTAGCCAGGATCATGCTTTCCCGCCTTCTCTCCTTCGTCTTAGAGGTCATGCTCCCAGAGTCACAATGTGGGTTCCGCAAGGAAAGGAGCACCACGGACATGATCTTCGTAGCTCGTCTCCTGCAAGAAAAGTGTAGGGAACAACACCGTGACTTCTATGCTGCCTTCGTCGACCTTACAAAAGCATTCGACACAGTTAACCGTTCCCTCCTATGGACCATTTTGGTTAAATTCGGCTGTCCCCAAAATTTATCAAGCTTCTTAAAGAATTCCACACAGGTATGTTTGCCCGCGTTACAATTGGTGGCCTGGAATCTGATCCCTTTGAAGTCAAGGTTGGTGTAAAGCAGGGCTGTGTTCTCGCGCCAGTCCTCTTCAACATATACATGTCTGCAGTCACACTTCTAACTAGGTACCATCTCCAGCTAGAGGATGGCGTGACTTTCCGGTACCGTCTTGACGGCAGTCTGTTCAACTTACGACGGCTCCAAGCGTTCACAAAGACCAGAAATATGACTGTCTTCGAGCTGCAGTACGCTGACGACGCTGCTCTCATTAGTCACACAGCAGAAGGCCTTCAAAGAACCCTGTCTACTACTGCTGACATTTGCACTCGCACAGGGCTTGTCATCAATGCCAGGAAGACCGAAGTACTCCATCAACGCTCGGCTCACGGTGATCAATCCCTTCCTACTACCTTTAAAGTTGGAGATGAGGATATCAGGCAGGTAAACAGCTTCACCTACCTAGGCAGCGTCCTGTCTTCATCCTGTAACATCGGAGACGAAGTGCAGAACAGACTCCGGCAAGCCACTAGTGCCTTCGGGCGACTGTCACGCAGGGTTTTCCTAAACCATAACATATCTACTGCCACCAAGGTCGCTGTTTATAATGCAGTTTGCATTTCAACCTTGCTATACGGTTGTGAGGCTTGGACCATATATCGAGCCCACATCAAGAGCCTCGAGGCTTTTCACATCAGGAGCCTCCAGCGGATCCTTGGAATCACGTGGACAGACCGTATCCCGCATATCACTGTTCTTCAGCGCGCCGGCTGCATCAGTGTCGAGGCGCTCATCATCCAACGCCAACTCCGATGGGTCGGCCACGTGTGCCGTATGGATGACGGCCGACTCCCTCGCACCATTCTCTACGGAGAGCTTGCCACAGGTCATCGTAGTGCTGGTGGTCAGAAAAACGATTCAAGGACCACCTAAAGGTGACTCTGAAGCGGTGCGGTGTCCCTCCGTCAAACTTGGAGCACCTCATCAGTGATCGGACCTCGTGGCACTCAACGTGCCGCCATGCTGTGGAGACCTTCGAAACAGCACGAACACATGCCTGTGAGGAACGGCGTCGGCGTCGACACGACCGAATTGACCGCTGCCCTCTTCTTCCTGACGAGGGCATCTCATGTCCTACCTGCAGCAGAATTTGCGCCTCGGAGTTTGGGCTCCGTAGCCACCAGAGGAGCCACCGAGGACCCCATAATCTGCCGCCTTAATCATCATCTCCTTCACACACCATCCCTCACCCCGAGAAGGAGAGACGTCGTCATCGTCAGCGATGGACAACCATAAGCAAGCAAGTAAGCAGTGTGTGTGTGTGTGTGTGTGTGTGCACATTTGGGTAGTGGTATTATCAGTTAGTTGTTAGTTGAATTGGTTACTCGAGTTAGCTATTAATGTGGTTAGTCACTCAATCAGTCAATTTGTCAGCTGGTTGGCTCGCTAGATATCTTTTTTTTTTTAAGCTGGTCAACATTTTACTTGTTTTTCCATTTACAAACACTTCAGAAAATAATAATGATAATAGATAACGAAAAAAAGAAAACACCAGATGCGCAAAAACAAAACAAAACAAGACAAAGAAAAAAAATAACGCAACGGGAAAAGAAAGCAAGAAATATTCGACAATTTTGAGCGAATTTATAGTATTTTAAATCAATATTCTACGTACTTAGCCATTTACAAACACTAACAAAACAAAACAAAAAGCTAAGATACTTCATATTATACCACCCGCGTGAGGTTTGTGACAAATTGACACTTTTGAGAGAAACGAAGGATATGAGTGCACGTGTCAACAAATCTCAGCGTCCTTGCCAGTGTGAGGCGTAGCAGGCAAGCACTATTTCCTTGCTGCTTTCGTTATTATTTCAGGTCATGCGTTGTCCCTGTCACCAAGAGAGGCTACAGCACGCCTGCCTTTATCCTGCGTCCCTCCCTGCATTTGTCTATCTCTTTATTTGTTTACTCCTCCGTCTTTCTATCTGGTTGCCTTCCTTCTTTTCTCTCTGTTTATCTGTCTGTCTGCCTAGTATTGCTTTTACATGGCAGTCTGTCTTTATGTTTATCTTACTGTCTGCTTGTGTGTCTAATTCTCCATCTGTTTTCCTTTACAATCTCTTACTGTTTCTTTTCTTTTTATTTCTTTCATTTTTCCTTTCGTTTCCCCGTTGGCATGCCTGTTTATCTGCTTGTTTATCGGTTTGTCTACTTGTTACGGTGCTCATCTAACTGTCTGTATGTTTGTTTGCCTGTCTATCTGCGTACCTGTCTGCCTGTCTGTTCGTCTATCTGCTTGCTTGTCTGCCTGTCTCTGTCGCCTTTTATTTTATTTTCGTTATTAGCTCTTGAAACTTTGAGTGATTAGCCAAGTCAACATGACCCAAGATTTTCAATATGATGGTTATTAGATTGTGTTGTTTATAAAATCATGGCAGAGTAAAAAAAAAAAAAAAAAAGAGTGAAACTGATGTCATATGTAGGCACTTAGAAGACTGGAATGTGCAGGAAAAGAAAACTGATTATAAAGCTGATTGAAGTGTTTATATTTAGTATGAATTGAAGATCTGGAAGAAGACACAAACACACACACACACACACACACACACACACACACACACACACGTTTCTGAATATGTTTAATTTGTCATTCCACACATGTCAAAGTCTTCGAAA
>NC_059279.1:2442500-2460000 GCF_017591435.1 Portunus trituberculatus | reverse complement strand
TGTTGTGAAGTGCGCGCTCCGATGTAATTCACAGAGGAAGTTGTGTAGCCTGCCATTGTTGAAACTACCGAACTCCTCCTGCCTTACCTGTGATCCCGCCACGCCACACTGGACGCCCCTACATGTGTGACTCTAATTAACCTGCACGCCCACACCTGTCTGGAGTATGGGTGATGTGAGGGGAGCAGCAGGTGTGTGTCTGTGTCGGGGAGTGTTGGTGTGCGTGTCCTGTGTTGCAAGACTGTGCCGAGACTTCTATACTATAAACTGGCAACTGTGCAAGGCGGGCTGGGCTGGGGCGGTGGGCTGACTGGCTGGCTGACTGGTGGGTACTGGTGGCGAGTCGAGTCCAGCCTGTCTTGTCTACCCTTTACTCTTATATCACTCTATTAAACCTTTATTCCCAGTCTATAGCCAAATTGATACCATATTTCCTTACTGTAGGTCAAAGTAAGTGGTTCATGATGGAAAGTGCTTGTGAGAATTTGAATGCAGCCTGTGTAGTGCTGTCCTCTACTCTTATGTCACTCTGTTCGACTCTTTTCTTATTTCGTAACCTATTCTGACCTCCACAGTCTCTCATATTTCCTAAAAGTCAATCCTCTGCTGCCTCTGTTGCCGTTTCCCTTTTCATATTCAGTAAAAGTAACTCCAGGTGACGAAATAAGCTGGGAGTGAATTAAAACTAACATACCCAGTCAAACCTTCAATCTATTAACAACATTATTTTAATTCCATCCTCAGTTTTATATATTCTAAGCACACAGTTACCTATTAAGTGATAGAGAGGATGTCTAAGAGATATGCAAACGCTCTTTAGCATCTCAAATCGAAAGGAAAAGGAATTCACAGTAAATCTTCAACGAAACCTTCGAGAAAGAGGAAGAAAAAAAAAGTTTGAACTGGCTGGCTGGCTGAGAGACGAGGAGGAATGTGAGGGTGGGCGTTATGCAACAGTATTGTTTTCGAATCACAGAGAAAACGAGTAATCGAGGTCTCTCACGTACACGAAATGAAACTCTTGACTGAAGTGAGCAAGGAAAATGATTCTCTTAGCCTTAATCATCACACGAAGGCTGGAAATGTTGTGGAAAGGGATGATACTGAACGAAACATTTAGAAAGCAAATAGTTCTATCAGTAAATCTATCTTTCTGTGAGCTAGACGTCTTCTATGAAATATGATATGCTGCCTTAAGAGGACTGGATGCGAAATATTAAGATCGGTGCTTGAATAAGATCCTAATGAGCGAAAGTATGTGACAAGTAGCAATATGAAAGTAGATAAATGCTTCGATGAGTTTGATACCATGCGTCAAAAATATCACTTGTAGTGGGATTAACCCCTTCAGTACCATGACGTGTTTTCATAATCATTCTGCTTACTATTTGATGATTATATACAGCTTCAGAAACGCAGGTGAGGATTAAAATAGTGAAGACTCTGGCCATTAATCTTTTGAGCTCTACAGACCCTTCCTATGTCAATAAAATAGTCTAACCGTACACAAAACTCATGGCAAAAAATGCGTCCCAGTACTGAAGGGGTTAAAATCAGCTTTAGGGAGGAAAAAAAGTATAGTGGACGGAAATACAGAAGATTAAGTTTGACAATAGGTAAACATGGGAGGGGAGGGATGTCCGTTAAGCTGAAGGAACACGAATAGGAAAATTTTGTTATGTACGATAATCTCCAGAAGGGGGAAGGAATCAAGGTTGAGTACGATAACATAAAAGAAGATAGATAAACATGCATGACTAATAGGATACGTGTATATGTGTGTGTGAGTCCTTGTATACAAAGCAGGTTCATGGTATACAAAGCTATTACACGGTACACACGTGGCTTGCTTGAAATTTGGTATATTCGTGATGTTAGTTTATATTCATTGGACAGGAGGGACTTCCATAGATCGGAATTTCCTCAAGGTGTTAATTTGGTCTTACATCGGCCGAGGGAACACACACACACACACACACACACACACACACACACACACACACACACACACACACACACACACACACACAATGAATATAAATCGAAATGCAAGTTTACTTCCACGAATCTCACGTTCCCCCCTACAAAATTTCATATATTATTTATTCATTTATACACATTTATATTCATTTATCTATTTATTTATTGAGTTATTTATTCACTTATTTATTTATTTATCTTGTACAGGATATCAATTCGGCGAACATTCCTTCCTTTGATTAACTTTGATGACAAGAGAGTTCTAAATTTGAAGTCGTTTGCTCCACGTGCCTAAATCATCTTCAATTGCTCCACCTGCCTAAAATCATCTTCAATTTCATGAGATTGCATTAAAAGCAATATTACCAGTCCTGTTATTTTTTTTTTTTTTCTCGTAGTTTGAGTTCATCTTTATTATTGCTGCCTTTATTATTATTACTCTACTCGCTTACTTTTTTTTATTACTATAGTTATTTCTCTATTATTATTATTTTTTTACTTTCTCATCTCTATATTGGTTTATTGTGGTTTATTTGTGTTTTTGAGGCCTTGGTCTGGCTTGTTTCTCTTTCATTACGGGTGTTATTTGGATTTCCGCTGTTTGTCTTGCTTCCCTCAGGCATTGGTGGGTAATTGTGTGGTAATCACACACACACACACACACACACACACACACACACACACACACACACACACACGGAAAATTTAAGACTAAACTCCACCACCATCACTACTACTACTACTACTACTACTACTACTTCTACTACTACTACTACTACTACTACTACTACTACTACTACTACTACTACTACTACTACTACTACTACTACTACTACTATTACCACCACCACCACCACCACCACCACCACCACCACTACTACTACTACTACTACTACTACTACTACTACTTTTACCAAAGTGCCACCAAGACGAAAGAAAGAATGAACCTGCTTGTCATCACCTTGTTTCCCAATTCAATTAACTCTTTCACTACGACAATCTGAAACACTGAAACCAATGTACAAGATTTATAGAGTTACTGAGAAGAAATGATAAAAGGAACAGATTTTTTGTGAATTTAAAGATCCATATTTTCAAACACCTCTGCGTTTCACTTCCATTATTTGAAAAGGCTTTATTGAAATTTACACGAGTTTTTTAAGGTGTTTTTACGGTTCTAGAGGTAGATTGACAAGATTTCTGCACTATTAACTGGAGAAACACTCTTGAAAACCCCGCTAGTCATCACTGTGGCCTTGGAAAATAGTCGTGGTGAGAGAGAACAGCATTTCTGAATACGGCCACTGTGATATTTGGATGTGGCAGCAAAACAAGAGGAAACGTCCAGGGTTGTTAGTGATGAAGGGGAGAAAGTAGCGTAGTTGTTGATCAGTGTGAGAAATACCTTTACCTGACGAAGGCAACGAGAAGACCTTAGGATGTGAGTCAAAAGTTCCTCAGGCGTGACTCACCTTCCTTACACCTGGTACAGTTGCAACACTAGGCGGCGATACTCTCTCTCTCTCTCTCTCTCTCTCTCTCTCTCTCTCTCTCTTGGATGTTTTTATTGTCTTCCAACTGTTTATCCTTGTCACTGCAGCTGTCTTTTTTTTTCTGGCTTTCTCTCTCTCTCTCTCTCTCTCTCTCTCTCTCTCTCTCTCTCTCTCTCTCTCTCTCTCTCTCTCTCTCTCTCTCTCTCTCTCTCTCTCTCACTCAAAACACGTGCGGCATCACCTGTCCTTCCTTCCTTTCCTTTCCTCCTCTCCCTTCCCTCCCTCCTTCCCTCCTCCTCCTCCTCCTCCTCCTCCTCCTCCTCCTCCTCTTCCTGTTCGTCATTGTTTGCCTTCTTCCTCGGAACGTTTACTGCGTGTGCATCGTTCCACTTTCCTTTCACCTTCGTTCGTCTTTTGTAGGTCACGTGGGTTCAGATATACAGGTACACAGGTGGGAAGGGTGTGGGAGAATGCAGGTGTAGTGGTGGTGGTGGTGGTGGTGGTGTATGATTAATTAGTTAGTGTGAGTCTAACTGGTTTCTCGTGTGTTACTTTGGCGTGTTTTTGTTTTGTTTTTCTCTCTCTCTCTCTCTCTCTCTCTCTCTCTCTCTCTCTCTCTCTCTCTCTCTCTATTTATTTTTTATGATTTAGTTTTTTTCTCTCTCTCTTTCTTTATCTCTCTTTTTTTTATGTTTCTTTATTACTCTTTCTGTTTTGTCTTTCTTTCCTTTTCTGTCTTTTATCTGTTTTTGTTTATTTCTCTGTTTAATTGTTTGTTTGTTTGTTTGTTTGTTTACTTGTCTTTTTGTGTATGTCTGTATGTATTGTCCGTTTAACTGTTTTCTTTTTGTTTGTAAGTATGTTTTGCATGCAAGCCTGTTTTTGTAACCTGTTTGCGTCTCTCTCTCTCTCTCTCTCTCTCTCTCTCTCTCTCTCTCTCTCTCTCTCTCTCTCTCTCTCTCTCTCTCTCTCTCTCTATCTATCTATCTATCGTTGTATCTGTCTATGTATCTATCGTCTATCTCTCTCTCTCTCTCTCTCTCTCTCTCTCTCTCTCTCTCTCTCTCTCTCTCTCTCTCTCTCTCTCTCTCTCTCTCTCAACATATTTACATAAACTCCACCCACTCAAGGTTACGTAAATCTAAACAATAAAGGCTGAGATTCTTCCTTACTGTTCTTGTCATTTCAGTCAACACATTACATTGAACTTTGTGTCTGTGGTGCGAGGTGACGTGTGTACGGAAGGGGAAGGAGAATTAAGGTGTGAGATTTATGGTTTTGTCTGTGTTCTTGTTCTTCCTCGTCTCTGTCATGGTGGTAAGGACAAGAAAGCTGTTTAAGAAAGGTTAGATTAGGACAAGATAGGTGGTTAGGTTAGGTTAGATTAGGACAAGATAGGTGGTTAGGTTAGGTTAGATTAGGTTAGGACAAGATAGGTGGTTAGGTTAGGTTAGGTTAGGTTAGCTTAGGACAAGAAGGCTGTTTATGAAAGGTTTACCTGTTTATTACTTTGTCCTTTTGTTTGCTGATTGTTTTGTTTGAAAGTTTATATGTCTTATTTACCTTTTGTTTGTCTGTTTATTATCTTTTTTCTTGTTGATATTTGAGTTTATGATGAATTTATTAGACGTTAAGCTTCTCAGAAAGCTACATATTATCAAAATACTTTTTCTTTTTCTTTTTCTTTTCCCCCTTTTTTTCCTTTAGTTTTGCTTCAATAAATCTTTGTTTGATGTTTAGATTTCACATTTTCTTATTTTGGTTTTGATCGTGAGCGATTCAACAGCGAAAAAAATGGAGAACTCTAATATGTATAATGTGTATCAAAATATGTTTTAGAAAATTAATCGAAAGGTTCTGACTTAAGGAGAAATCTTTGCGGGAAATGAGAAGAAAATCTAGATATATGAGTTTTTGATAAGATATAAACAATGCTTTAGTGTTACGATAGCTACACTTTGATCCTAACTAGAATGGAGAACCTGATGCTCTATTAACTCCTTCAGTACTGAGACACACGATACCTGCACTTTGATCCTATCAAGCAGGGAAGAGAATCTGGTGCTCTATTAACTCCTTCAGTACTGAGACACATTTTTTACCATGAATTTTAGATGTGATTAGACGATTTTATGTATATTAGTAAGGGTCTTTGGGGGTCAGAAGATTAATGGCCAGAGTCTTCACTATTCTAATCCCCATATGTTTCTGAAGCTGTATAGAATGAACAAGTAGTAAGAGTAATATATGAAAACTCGTCATGGTACTGAAGGGGTTAATCCTTTTCCTCCCGAAGGCACCTTTTGTTAACCTCGAGACAACTGTAATAAACTGTTTGAAAGAACATAAAGATGAAGAACAAAAATAAAGTTAATTTAATCTTTGCCAATTTACAGAACGTTTATAAGACTAGCGCAAAACATAATGTCCTAAGAGATTGATTAGCAGTGAAAGGATTAAAGAGGATCTGATTTGATGTAAAGAGGTACTGATTCTACTTAAAGAAGTTCTGATTCACTCGACTTGATCTTAAAAGGGAAAAGTTTGCGTGCGGGACATTCAGAGGGAAACCAGAGGCTGTCAACCTTGACCTATCTTGTGGTGCAGGATTCCCGCTACGCCTTGCTTCTCTCTCTCTCTCTCTCTCTCTCTCTCTCTCTCTCTCTCTCTCTCTCTCTCTCTCTCTCTCTCTCTGTTGTTTATCTTTTGTTTTTTCATAATTTTCATTCACGTTCTTCCTAGATTTGCAGTTTCTCTCATTATTTTCATATATTGTATTTCGAATCATGTTCATCTTCATTCTCTCTCTCTCTCTCTCTCTCTCTCTCTCTCTCTCTCTCTCTCTCTCTCTCTCTCTCTCTCTCTCTCTTTCTCTGTGTCCTTACTTAGTATTCATCATATTTTTCTACTTAGTGTTCTGCAAGCGTGTTTTCCTGTCTCTCTTCAATGCAGCTGCCATTAACCCCCCACTTCCCCCCATCTCTCTTTCTCTCAGGGCGGGACTCTCTTCAACTCACTTCTTTCCTCCCCCACCCCATCCCCCCATATGAGGCCAATCCAGCACAAACCAGTTACGTATGTTAAATTTATACCGACCAACCGCCTTAGACCTGAGATGGTTGAGCTATGTACGTGCAAACCAGACCCTCGCTTGTTAGTAGTTAGAGTAGCCTGTAACCTTCCTCACTTCCATTCTGTTTAGTTCTTTCTCTCGCCGTCTTGTGCGATCTGTTGGGTTGGGAGGCTTGTTTAAAAGTCTTTCTGTCAGTTTTCTTCTTCATCTTGTTGTTGTTGTTGTTGTTGTTTTTTCTTCTTTTTTTTTTTCTTCTTCTTCTTCTTCTCTCGTCTCTTTCAATGCTAAACTCGTGGAATTTTCTCAACTAGTTTTGGGTTTTGTTATTGTGGTGTGTTTATTTTTCTGTTTCAAGTCGTTTTTGTGTTTTGGAAATCTTGAAAAATCTAAAATATCTAAAACAAAATATGAAATACTGGCCATTGTTTTAGTATTTTCATGGTTATTCTTTTGTTTCTCTCCTTGGTGTATTCCACAATTCTTTACCTGGTTCTGTGTTCTGTTAAAGTATTGTGTCCTCTTACTCAAATCCTCTTATCTGAAATCAACTAAAGGGGAAAAAATGACAATCTTAGTAACTTCCTATTCTTTCATCTCTCTCCTTGGTGTACTCTAGAATTCTTTACCTGGTTCTGTGTTCTGCTGGAGTAGTGTTTTTTCTTACTCGAATCCTCCTATCTGTTTGAAATCTTGGTAAAACTAAAAGGAGGAAAAAATTGGCATTCTTAGTAATTTTCTTTGTTATTATTCTTTCGTTTCTTACCAGGGTGAACTCCAGAATATTTTAATTGTTTTTTGTATTGTTTTTTTTCTTACTCAAATTCTCTTAACTATTTGAAATCTTGCAAAACTAAAGTAAAACTGGCATTCTTGGTAGTTTCCTAATCTTTCATCTCTACCACTGGCAAACTGGATTTTTTTTTTTTTTTTTTTTGCCCTAAATGATTAACAGAAACGCAGCTACAGATGAGAATGTGGCTTAAGAAAGAACGCTCATATTATCAATCCAGTTTGTTTAGTCTCCGGCAACACAAACTCCACGTGTATTCTTGAAGTTATGAGAGGTTCAGGTCACGTCACCCTTGCCTTACCAATGCGCAGTGTCTGACGTAAGCGAGCAGGAACGTCATTTCAACGCACCTGAACGATAAATGAACCAAGTGCTCTCCCGCTGTGTGTATCTCCTAATAAGCTGTTCAGGTAACTTCACCCGGTGTCTGGGTTAGTTTAGAGTATTAGAGGATAGTTTGCGCATTATGAGCTTCTGTTGGCTGGTTTAGGCTGGTTCAGGATGGGCTGGGTTAGGATGGATATATTAGTAAGCGGTATGTAAACAGGAAGTAGCGAAGGCAAGCTGGTGTGCGCTGGGTGAGTTAAGAGAATGTGTGTGTGTGTGTGTGTGTGTGTGTGTGTGTGTGTGTGTAAGGGTACGTTTTTTTTTTTTTTTTTTGTACGTGCGTTTGTCACCATGAGTTCAATTACCGAGTCATTACAGTACTGCGTCTCTCTCTCTCTCTCTCTCTCTCTCTCTCTCTCTCTCTCTCTCTCTCTCTCTCTCTCTCTCTCTCAAAATACCAATAAGTTTTGAACGAAAGTATTTGATGAATTACTACTACTGCTACTACTCCTTCTACAATTACTACTACTACTACTACTACTACTACTACTATTACTTACTACTACTACTACTACTACTACTACTACTACTACTACTACTACTACTACTGCTATAACTTTCCCCACCTATCATATAACCCATCCCTCTCCCTTACCTGTGCTTCCTACCTCCACCACCATCACCACCACCACCACCACTACCACCACCACTACTACCACCACTACTCTTATTACTACTACCGGCTACTGCGCAGGTACAGTAATGCGTGCTGGTTCATAAGCTGGTGTGGGAGGGGAAAGACCTACATTGGCTGAAGGTCACGTGACGTCACACACAGGATGCTACGTCACGTGATACCGCGTGTATAGGGTGGGAGAGAGAGAGAGAGAGAGAGAGAGAGAGAGAGAGAGTGTGTGTGTGTGTGTGTGTGTGTGCGTGAATGACATAGCGCTGGACTTTCAAATAGACCGCAAAAGAAGGAAAAATAATGAGAGAAAGCAAGAAGGTGTGACAGTAATAGTAGTAGTAGTAGTAGTAGTAGTAGTAGTAGCAGTAGTGATTGTAGTAGTAGTAGTAGTAGTAATAGTAGTAGCAACAGCAGCAGAAGTAAAAGTAGAACTAAACAGCGGTAAAAATAAAAATTGTAATAGTAAAAGAGAAGAAAACACCAAAGAAAGAAAGAAAGAAGAAAGAGAAAGGGGAAAAGAAAGTAATAATTATTGAATATCACCAAGACGTGACAAGAATTTTTGACAACTGTTCCGATTATCGCTTGGCTGACGATCTGGGAGAGAGAGAGAGAGAGAGAGAGAGAGAGAGAGAGAGAGAGAGAGAGAGAGAGAGAGAGAGAGGATGATTGACTAAAGACAGCTTAGAAGGGAGACAGGAAAGAACGATCCAAAAATAATAATAATCACACACACACACACACACACACACACACACACACACACACACACACACACACAGAGAGAGAGAGAGAGAGAGAGAGAGAGAGAGAGAGAGAGAGAGAGAGAGAGAGAGAGAGGAGCAGGTAGGTAGGTAGGCAGGAAGCAACGTACAGCTAGACACAATAAGACAGGTAACAGGAAAAGCAAGTAAGGTAAGCAAGTTAAAGACGAAGATGGAAGCATTAAACAGAGAGAGAGAGAGAGAGAGAGAGAGAGAGAGAGAGAGAGAGTAAGAAAAAAAGCACTCACTGTTGAAGAATACCGTGATAGGAGACGTGACAGAGAAGGAAACTACAGAATTTTTAACTGAACTTGCTTAGAAATTGCGTTACTTTGCTTTTTACTGATGAGGAAATGTAAGTGGTGGTAATGGTGTTGAGGGTTGAGGCGCTGCTGTGACCTCTAACGGGAGATAATGAAGGAGAGATGCAAGTGTTGTGTTGTGCCAGAGTTATTATTATTTCTTTTATTTATACCATGTGGGCTTTTCACAGGAATTTATGTGCTAAAGGGGATACTTTTTTTGAGGTACCTCCTATCTCAAAGCCCACCTGCTAGACAACCGTTGCCCCGAGTGAGGAAGCCCAACCTACACTCGGACCGTGGACAGGATTCGAACCAGTGCGCTTGGAGACTCCTCGGACCCCAAAGCACGCAGGTTTCCACTGTACCACTGTTGCACTTATTCCACTCCACTGTTATCTCAGACTAACGTACCTGTAATATATATACACATGAGGCATCAATATCCCAGCCTTGTCGGAACGAAGTCTTGTATTATGGAGACATCTCAGGCCTTACTTATTCATATATACACTACAGAACAATTTTACGTGGTTTCTATTGTTTTTTTTTTTTTCTTCTTTATACTGGGAGAGTTATAAGGGTGGTGGTTATAATAGTGTCTGGGTCAGGGGGAGGGTGAGTGAGAGGAAAATGTTTTGATGCATGTGGTTGTGTTTGAAATTTAAGGGTTTTTGAACAGGATAGCGAATGCATTGTACATGAAGTGGTTATATTAAGTGTATTGTCATTATTATTATTATTATTATTATTATTATTATTATTATTATCACCACTACCATCACCACCAATTTGACGTATTATCGGAAACATTTTTGGATTATGAAGCGTAAAATTATATGTTTACACCACTAATTAGCATAATGGCTCACACACACACACACACACACACTCAGTGGTTAGAGCGCTGGCTTCACAAGCCAGAGGACCGGGGTTCGATTCCCCGGCCTGGTGGAGATATTTGGGTGTGTCTCCTTTCACGTGTAGCCCCTGTTCACCTAGCAGTGAGTAGGTACGGTATGTAAATCGAGGAGTTGTGACCTTGTTGTACCGGTGTGTGGTGTGTGCCTGGTCTCAGGCCTATCCGAAGATCGGAAATAATGAGCTCTGAGCTCGTTCCGTAGGGTAACGTCTGGCTGTCTCGTCAGAGACCGCAGCAGATCAAACAGTGAAACACACACGGGCGTACAGCAATCACTAAAAAACATGTACGAGGGCGGAGCTTGCTATGGGAACAGTGAAGCGTAAGAATTTTAATACTGCTCCCGGTGTTCCCCGTCTCTCTTTCTTCCTATAGAGAGGTGTGTTATGCAAGGCAAGGCGAGGCGGTGGTGGTGGTGGTGGTGGTGGTGATGATGGTTGTTGTGTGTTGTGGTGTTGTGTTGTGTTGTGTTGTGTTGTGCTATGTTGTGTTGTTGTGTTGTGTTGCGTTGTGTTGTGTGTGGCTTTGAAATCAATCTTCAATGTGGTTTGTTATAGTGAAGATTCAGTCAATGGTCTTTTTCTTTCTTTCCTTCGTGTTTTGTGGTTTTGCTTCTTCTTCTTCTTCTTCTTCTTCTTCTTCTTCTTCTTCTTCTTCTTCTTCTTCTTCTTCTTCTTCTCTACTTGTTGTTGTTGTTGTTGTTGTTCTTCTTCTATTATTATTATTGTTTTCCTTTCCTGTATTACTTCTTCACTTCATTCCTTTCTTTTCTTCTGCTGCTGCTGTTGTTTTTGTTGTTGTTTTTTTTGTTTTGTTGTTTCATTGTAATCGTTGTTGTGGTCCTTTTCCATCTCCTCCTCCTCCTCCTCCTCCTCCTCCTCCTCCTCCTCCTCCTCCTCCTCCTCTACCACCTCCTGCTCCTTCTCGTCTATACAATCTTACCTCTCCCATATTTCACCATTTTGAACTTCAAAGACAATCTCGTAAGGGGCAAGAGGTCTGGTGCTGCTTGTCCATCCTTTGTGTTCCGTTGTGTTCCTCCTCTGCACGTGTCGGAGTGATGGCCGGCCGAGTGAGGGAGTGTGGTCGTAGGAAAGCAGTGTGTGTGTGTGTGTGTGTGTGTGTGTGTGTGTGTGTGTGTGTGTGTGTGTGTGTGTGTGTGTGTGTGCATTTGGCACCTAGGACCGCCCACAGGCTAAAAAAAGTGGCTTACGTGGACACACACACACACACACACACACACACACACACACACACACCTGTCACTATCCACTTGCTACATACGTACATATTCGGACGTACATGCCTCCACATCCACGCACACTGAAACACCTGTCGTCCACACACACACACACACACACACACACACACACACACACACACACACACACACACACACACACGTGAAATCGACCTGAGGGAGAATTGCAGACTGTGAACTTCCGGTGGTTTACTTCGGTTTATTGCTGACTCTCTCTCTCTCTCTCTCTCTCTCTCTCTCTCTCTCTCTCTCTCTCTCTCTCTCTCTCTCTCTCTCTCTCTCTCTCTCTCTCTCTCTCTCTCTCTCTCTCTCTCTCTCTCTCTCTGGCTTCACATCGCCGGCAGGAAATTTTGGTGGGGAGAGTCCTTGTTCATTTTTATCTTCCTTGTATCCCTCATCTCTCTCTCTCTCTCTCTCTCTCTCTCTCTCTCTCTCTCTCTCTCTCTCTCTCTCTCTTAGGGGTCATCTCTCCCTCCCTCTCTCTCCTTCCGTTATTTCCTCTCGTCTTTCCCTCTCCTCACTATCTCCCTCTCTCCCTTTTCCTCCTTTTCTTGTACCGGTTTCCTCTCCTCATTTCCTGTCTTCTCTCTCTCCTCTCTCTCTCTCTCTCTCTCTCTCTCTCTCTCTCTCTCTCTCTCTCTCTCTCTCTCTCTCTCTCTCTCTCTCTCTCTCTCATCCTTTGTTCATCTCTCATCCTTCTTCTCCTATTCTCTATCTTCTAATGCTGTAATTCTTTTGTTTCTCTCTCATCCCTCTCTTTCTCCTTATTTTTCATTCTCCCCTTCATTATCTTTTCCTTTTTTCATTTCCTTTTCATCGGCGCCTTATGACATCTATCCATTAATTAATCCGTCTTGTTTTTTAGTTTTTTTTTTTTTTTTCTTTATGTATGCCTTTATTCTAGCGTTTTTTTTTCTCTCTCTCTCTCTCTCTCTCTCTCTCTCTCTCTCTCTCTCTCTCTCCCAAAAGTTGCATCACAAACCAGTATCCATTTTTTTTCTTAATTCCTCCGTTCTCTGCGACTTAAATATAGAAAGAAGAAGAAGAGGAGGAGGAAGAGGTGAAAAAAATAGGAAAAGGAGGAGGATGTGAAGAAGTAGGAAGAAAAGATGAGAGAGGATAAGAAGTAGGAAGATAATAGAGAAAATGAATAAATAAGTAAATGAGGAGAAGAGAAGAAAAAAGAGGATGTAAAAAATAGGAAAAATGTTGAGATTACTAATGCTGATTACTCATTCTTACCTGTCAGCTACCTGTCCTCTTAATTAGCCAGGTGGGACACGTACTGGCCAGGTGTTCCCGTCAGTGTGACATTCTCGATCCTTGGTATGTACTCTACTCATCATCATCATCATCATCATCATCATCATCATCATCATCATCATCATCATCATTATCATCATTATCTTCATCGCCATTATCATCATTTACGCATTTGTCTAATTATATTTTTCTTTTTTTTATATAATTTAGTTAATTTTTTATGTTTAAGTTGTATTTAGTTAGTGAAATATCCAGTTAACTGTCCTCTTCAAAAGCCACGGCTATTACTACAACCACGTCCTCAGAACCGCTACAGTTACCGCCACAACAGTCCTCAGAGCCCCAACGATTACTATTTTTACCCTCGAAAACCACTACAGCTGCTATATTCCACAATCACGTCCTCAGAACCACAATAGTTACCATCACACCCTCACAACCACAATAGTTACCATCATCACGTCCTTAGAAGCAGTACAGTTGTCTCTAACATACTCTCAGAACCACAACAGTTGCTTTTCCTCAGAATCACCAAAGGAACAAGAACCAAGCCATTACAATCACAATAATCAATTACCACACCTAATGACTACAACAACTACCATCATTGGTACCTTAGAACCATTAGAGTCATCAATACTACTTTATATAGAGGTCCTTATACTCACCTTGTATGACTGTAAGAGTGACCAGGAAAGAGATGCAATAGGATATAGACTATAGAGGAAAAGGAACCTAGCCTACCCAACCCAAGCTAACCTAACTTAACCTAACCTAGCCTAACCCAAGCTAACCCAACCCAACCCAACCCAAGCTAACCTAACTTAACCTAACCTAACCTAACCCAACCCAACCTAACCTAACCTAACCTAACCAAAGACTATTAACTGACTAACCACGACAGTTACCACCTTTACTATCTTAGAACCATTAGAGTTATCAATACTACTTTATATAGTGACTTGGAGCTCCTTGTATTACCTTGTATAACTGTATGAGTGACCAAGAACGAGGTGCACTAGGTAAAGAAGGAACCTAACCCAACCCAACCCAAACTAACCCAACCCAACCCAACCTAACCTAACTAACCTAACCTAACCTAACCTAATCTAACCCAACCTGACCTAACCTAACGTAACCCAAGCGAATACAACCAATGATTATTACCTGACTGAGAGATAGAGAGCACCAGATTTCACACGGAAGTAGAAAGAGGACAAGGAGGAGAAGGAAAAGAACCTAACTTTATCTAACCCAACCTAACCTAACCTAACCTAGCCAATACTTAATTACCTGAGTGAGCGATGGAAAGCACTAGATTTCACACGGAAGTAGAAAGAGGATGAGAAAGAGGACGAGGAGGAGGAGGAGGAGGAGGAAGAGAAGGAGGAAGAGGAACCTGATAGGGTAGGAATAACCAGCCGGTCACACACACACGAGAAAAGACTGTATATAAAAAAGTGTAGGTGGGTTATCACTGACACTGCGGTTTGGTGGTCTGAAAGAAGGCGAAGAAGGAAGAGAAAAACTACGAAAAAAAAGGTTGGATGAAAAATGGAATAAGAGTAAAGAGGAGTAAGCGAACACCAAACCAAATGATAAAAAGTAACAACTGAGAGAAAAGGATGAAAAAAAATGAAGACTGAATATAACAAGGACGAAGAAAGGAAAAGACTGAGAATAAACTAGTAGATGAAATAAGAGGAGAAGAAGAGGAACAACAATAATAATGAAGAAAAATAGAAAACAAATGAAGAACAACATGTAGAATAAGAGAAGAAATAGGAATAATAAGAACATCAATAACAAACATAATAAGAAAATAAAATATACAAGAATGAAAACCAACAACAACAGAGAGAGAGAGAGAGAGAGAGAGAGAGAGAGAGAGAGAGAGAGAGAGAGAGAGAGAGAGAGAACGAAACTTAGAACAAAAACGATAGTAACGCTAAAATGAAGACTGACCACCGCAAAAGAAACAACAACAACAACAACAACAACAACAACAACAGGAAACAAAGAGACATAAACAAAGAACGGGACTGGGAATAAGAAAGAAGAAAATAGGCAACGAAGGAAGGAAAGAAAGGATAATGATAATAATACAAACTGACCAAACCTGCGCAGGAGTGTTTGAACCCAAGTCTTCCACGAGACCCGCTATGATTGACCACGAGGAAGAAGAAGAAGAAGAAGAAGAAGAAGAAGAAGAAGAAGAAGAGGAGGAGGAAGAGGAGGAGGAGCAGTAGTGAAATGGAAGACTTAAGAATTTTTTAAAGGCAGGAAATGTAGAAAAATGTGAGAAAAGAATGAAGGAAGAAAAGAAGAGAAGGAGAAAGAAGAATGAACGAGAAGGTAGGAGGAAGGGAGAGAAAAAGGAGGAAGAGGAGGAGGAGGAGGAGGAGGAGAGAAATGGAAGACTTAAGAATACTATTTTTAAGGAAGGAAATATAGAAAAATATGAGAAAAGAATGACAGAAGAAAAGAAGAGAAGGAGAAAGAAGAATCAACTGGAATACTGAAAAGAATGAAGAGAGAAAGAAAAGAAGTGAAAAACATGATTCATAAAGATGTTTGGAGTTATAAATGCATAGAAGGGAAGAAGAAGAGGAGTAGAAAATAAAAGCATGGAGAAAAAGGGGAATAGAGAAATAAAGATAAAAAAGAGAGATATTAAAAAAAGTAAAAAAGGAAGAAGTAAGAAGGTGGGAAAGATGTAAGAAAGAAAAGTACAAGATAAAAAGGAAGTAAGAGAGAGAGAGAGAGAGAGAGAGAGAGAGAGAGAGAGAGAGAGGAAAGGAAAGAAAATATGATGAATGGAATGGAAAACAAAACAAAACAAAGAGAAAAATGATAAAGAAGAGTAAAAAAAGCAATACTAATAACATGAAGCACCAGAGGAAAGAGAAAATAAAGAGAGGAGACGAAACACACGAGAACAAAGAACACGGAAGTAGAAAAGAAAGGAGGAAAAGATAAAAGATTAGATAAAGAGGAGGTGAAAAAAAAAGTGCGTGCAGAAAAATAGAAGATGGTCATGAAATGCAATGTCATGGAGTCTTCATGCACCGCCTCCTCCTCCTCCTCCTCCTCCTCCTCCTCCTCCTCCTCCTCCTCCTCCTCCTCCTCTTCTTCTTCTTCCTCCTCTTCCTCCTCCTCCTCCTCCTCCTCTTTGCTGAGCATCGTGCAATTCCCCCGTTTTGTCCCCCTCTCCGCCTCTCTCTCTCTCCCCCTTCCCTCCTTCTTTCTCTCTCCCTCCAGTCCTTCCTTCCTTCTTTCTTTCCTTCCTCCCTTCATTCATTCGTTCATTCATTCATTCTTTCTTTCTTTCCTTGTTTTTGCACCAGTCAGTCCATCAATTAGTCGTTTTCCCCGTTTTCTTCCTCAAAGTGTAGTTCATTATCGTGTTACCTTTCGTGTTGTTGTTGCTTGTTGTTGTTGTGATGGTGGTGGTGGTGGTGGTGATGTGGTGGTGGTGGTGGTGGTGGTGGTGATGTTAGTGGTAGTATTAGTATTAGTAGTAGAAGTAGTTTTTAGTAGTAGTAGTAGTAGTAGTAGTAGTAGTAGTAGTAGTAGTAGTAGTAGTAGTAGTAGTAGAAGAAGAAGTAGTAGTAGTAGTAGTAGTAGTAGTAGTAGTAGTAGTAGTAAGAAAAGTACTAGTTACTGCATGGATGTCATCACCACCACTTTCAACAACAACAAAAGCAACACCCTCACCACCACCACCACCACCACCACCACCATCAAAACAACAACAACCAAAAACAACAACAAACCTTTGCCTCACCACCGCAACAAAGCCCACACACACACACACACACACACACACACACACTGCCTTCACTCATCATTGCACATCAGTGGCCGCCTCGAGTTTCTATCGTGGGCAGCAAGGAAGTGGCGCTGTCTAAATGCCAAGAGGCTGCCTGTGGGTGGGGGCCTCTCTGCGTACGGCGTAGGAAGGGAGAACGCAAGGCCACGGTAGCAACAACAGCAGCAGCAGGAGGAGGAGGAGGAGGAGGAGGAGGAGGAGGAGGAGGAGGTGGAGAGGAAGGGGAAGGAGGAGGGGGGAGTAGTAGTAGTAGTAGTAGTAATAGTATAAAAAAAATTCAAGTCTGCGTACGAAAGTGATGTATTGGTACCCTTAACAGGTTCTTGGTGTGTGTGTGTGTGTGTGTGTGTGTGTGTGGCTATCATCATAAGAGGAGAAGGAGGAGGAGGAGGAGGAGGAGGAGGAACAGGAAGACAATTGGTAGTGTTGTTAGCCTCAAAGTTGCCATGTGCAGTGAGGAGAACACACACACACACACACACACACACTTCTTATCCTCCTTCACCTCTCCTGCTGCCTGGTCTCGAGATACGCACACTCGTCACTCCGCCAGGTGAGTTTCGTGGTGGTGGTGGTAGTGGTGGTGATGGTGGTGGTCGCCCCTCACGTGGCCTCACATCATTGCCATGCTGTCTCCTGCTTTGATCCACTGCCCGTTAAGCTCTAGTGGTCTTGGTGTCTTTGCAATGCTGTCCAGGTGATGAGAAGGTGGTGGTGGTGGTGGTGGAGTGTTGTTTTGTTTGTTTGTGTAGTAGTAGTAGTAGTAATAGTAACAATAGTTGTTGTAGTAGTAGTAGTAGTAGTA
>NC_059279.1:2432500-2437500 GCF_017591435.1 Portunus trituberculatus | reverse complement strand
TTTTTTCATAGCAAGGATAATGCAGCTTTCGAAAATATCCTTTTTATAAATATTCTTTCGTTCACTTTCTCTTTATTACATGCCTTTTTCATCTTTTTAATCAGCTTCTTTAAATACCAACGCTATTTCCTGTTAGTGTTGCTGAGCTTCACCGTTATAACTGCGCATTGATCACTATAAAACACTCGTCCCTTCATTTTACTTCGTGCTTATCTTATTTTATTCATTTCAATATCTTCAACACGTGTATATCTTCAACACGTGTACATCTACTTTTTACGTCTCACCTATTTCATCACCATTATTACTTTATCGTTTTCCTATCACCAATATTGTTTACTTTATTTAAACATTTTCAGTACATGTGTATATTCAACATTCCACGCCTTTATCTTTTCCATCACAATCATTACTCTTTCGTTTTCCTATCACCAATATTGTTTACTTTATTTAAACATTTTCAGTACGTGTGTATATTCAACATTCCACGCCTTTATCTATTCCATCACCATTATTCTCTATCCTTTACTGTCACCAATGTTGTTTATAATCGACCCTCTGTGCCTTTAATTCCTTCACAAGCCTTTAACAATCGATACTTTCAGGACATAAGAACATATAGCTAGAAAAAGGTGGATCTTGGCAATACGGTGGAGGTGATGGAAGTGGCGCTGTGACCTTGAGTGCTTCCTTCCACCTGTATACGTGTTGCTGCATACGTGAGCAGTGTGTGTACCTGGCGGACTCACCTGAACACTTGCCCTTATCTTCCCTGACTAAGTTGTCAAAGTGTATCCCGTGCCATTCGAAGACTTGGATTCGTAGGAGAGTTACTGACGAGTGGAGAGAAGAGGTGTTAAGTGCTAGAGAGAATACAGAAGACGTGTTGATGAAGTGAGGCAGAATAAAAGAGTCTTATCAGTGGTTTGTAGAAGTTGTGAGGAGAGAAGAAAAACTGACTGAGCCGTGTTGTGTGTCGCATCTACAGAAAAAAAGGAAAAACAAAGGAAAAACATGTGATAAAGACCAGAAAACTAGTAAATTAAGGTGAAAGGAAGGCAAAACAATAGAAACAAAAGACAAAACTAAGAAAAACAACAAAACACCAATAAAAACAATACATCAAGAGGAAAAATAGAAAAAAAAATGACTAGACGGGTATCGAACAGTGAGACACAGCGATGACAAACTAACCAGAAAACCACGATAGGGCACTACAAGACCAGCCTGAAGGGGATTCAAACAACCACCCTTCCCTTCCCTCCCCTCCCTTCTTTCCCATCCCTCCCCGTCCCTCCCCGTCCCTCCCCGCGCCTTGCTGCTGCTGGTGTGCGCCTCGGCTCCTCTTGCGACCATGTCAAGATGGAGCGCGATAGACGAGGCCTTCGTCTGTCTGCTGCCGGAGGGGCGCTCACCATCCTTGCCTTCGTCGCAGCCCTCGCCGCCGCCGCCGCTCCCAACTGGGCCAATTTTGCTGGTAGGTGATGGCTGTGTTCTCTCTCTCTCTCTCTCTCTCTCTCTCTCTCTCTCTCTCTCTCTCTCTCTCTCTCTCTCTCTCTCTCTCATTTTTTTAATACTTTTGTTGTTGATCAAAGTTTTTTTCTATCATTTCCTTCCTGTTTTTAAGATATTCGGTGTTTTTGTATCTTTCTCTTTCTTTTTCATCCTTTTTTACTTGTCTTTTTTTCTTTATCCATTGATTTGTTTTCCTTTCTCTTCCCCTCATTATTTTTTTTCTTCTTTGTTACTTATTCCTGTTTACTTCGCCTTTCTTTTTTTTTCCTTCTTTTACACTTTTCTTGTTTTCTTGCATTCTTTTCATTTTTCCTTCTCATTCCTTTTCTCTTCTTTATTGAGCTACGGTGTGCTTTCTCTTCCCTTTCACTTCCCATTCTCCTTTCCCTCCTCTTTTCCCACCATTTCTCGTCCTCTTCCAGTAATTTCCCTTTCACCTTTACCTGCAGTTCAGTTCCCTTCCCTTTTTTTCCCTCTACCCTTCTATTTCCTCCCATCAATTATGTGTTGCTGGGTTTAATTTCTTTCCCTTCCACAGGTTTCCCTTCCCATGTTAAGTTAAGCAATGGACAGCGAGAAACTTAGGGATTGTGTATGTAGAAAATGTTGGCTCTTTTTAATGTTTAGGTCAAGGAAGGGGATCTGTGACTCTATTTTAGGTTCCATAGTAAACTTGATATTATTATGTTTCGAATTGAGGTCATACATTGATATTTTTTTCCTTAGCAACTGTAGTAATTTTTTTTTATGTAAGAGGGAGATCTACCAAGGGCAAAAAAAATGAATATTAGAGAGAGAGAGAGAGAGAAAAAAAAAGGCCCACTTGAATTGTCTTCATAAAATAATAAAATAATTAGTCAAATATCAGGGATAAATGTCTTGACACCTCTCTCTTGATTGTTTGAGGTCTGTATTTACTTTGAAGAAATTCATTTAGGGTTTTATCGAACAAGTTAGTGGTGAAGCCATTCGTATAGAAAAAAAAAATCCTTTAGGAAAATTACTTCGTTATGAAAATTAGTTTAAAATGAAGACAGTGTAAAGGCACGGTGTAAGACTGTTTTGTTCTCTTTTTTCTCTGCACAGTTTTGTTTCTTGTGTGTTAAAAGGAATTTTTCTACCTGTGTGAATATATTAGAGAAAAAAAACTGCTAGTAATCTTTCCCAACTAAAAAAAGAAAAACAGTTTGGTAATTATTTTTTACTACCAATATAGAAATGTTAGTTAATTAGATATTCTACCTGTGTAAATATGACGAGTGTGTTGTGTTCTGATAGTCTCACCTTAACACTGTTCTTTCCCTCTACAGTCATAACACACAGGAGAGGTTGGTGAGGTGTCGGTAAAGGCCACACACTATTGCACTGTAGACTTAGCTGGCGTCACTGTTCACCGCTTCACTGTTGCTCACCGCCTTTCACTGTTATTGTTATTGTTCTTATTTTTTTAAAGTTTATTTTATGGCTGCCTTTTGTTTATCTATGTGTGTCTTTATGTGTTGTAATTAAGGCCAACGTGACGTTATCGTAAGGTCATGCTCTAGTTACACACACACACACACACACACACACACACACACACACAATGATAAAAAGAGATAAAACAAAAGCAAATCAATAAAAAAAACAAGAAAGATCACAAAAAAGGAAAATTTAGCGAAGGAAGAGGAAAAAAAAAAGTCACCAGGAAAAAAGAAATATTATAATCGGGAGAAAATACCCCAAAATAAGTCACAAGTAGACATTACATAAGGCTGGTGATTGAAACAGAAGGGGGAACACAGTTTACCTTGAGGGATCTTACTGTATATCAACGGGACGTGGAGGGAAGGAAGAGAAAGGGAGGGAAGAAGAAATGTAGTTACGTTACCGCGACATCGAGGTCATATGTCGCCTGGTGAAATTCTGAAGGGAAGGGAAGGGAAATTAAAGTGAAAATACGAGAAATGAGGGAATGAAAGATAGATGACAGAAGAGGAGAAGGACTGGAAAGGAAAGGAGAGGGGATGAAATAATGAAGGGAAAGATTAACTGTATAGGGAAATGAAGGTAAAGGAGAGAAAAAGGAGAATTAATAAAGAAATGAAAAGTGAAGGAACGGATGGGAAAGATAATTGACGAAACGGAAGGAAAAGAGCAAGAAGCGAGAGAGGAGTAAGATAGTAGAGAGAGAAATGAGTGAAGAGATAGAATAGAAAATGAGAATAAAGACAAAAAGCAACGAGAGAAAAAAAAAATGGGATAATAAAATGAGGTAGAAAAAAGAAAAGTGAGTAAAAATATTGCAAGAAAGGAGATAAGTGGAAATATAAGAAAAGAAAATGGAGAGTCGAAAAGAAAAAAAAAAGAGACGAGAAGTAAGAAAGAAATAATGAAACGCAGGAAAACTCAAGGATGAAGAAGAAGAGAAAGAAAACAAGATAATAATTCAAGATAAACACTCGGTCTAAAAATATCCTGAAAAACTATAAACACCAAAACAATAGAGATACTGAAACTCTCTCTCTCTCTCTCTCTCTCTCTCTCTCTCTCTCTCTCTCTCTCTCTCTCTCTCTCGGCCATTCCTGTGGTCACTCGCTGCCACCTTGTAATATATCGCGTTTCTTAATATCTTTTTTTTGTCTCGTTGATCTGAGAAAGAGAAGAGGTTAATAGTCTTATGGAGAAAGAGAGAGAGAGAGAGAGAGAGAGAGAGAGAGAGAGAGAGAGAGAAAAGAAGAGATGCAAAGATGCAAAGGGAAAGAGAGAGAGAGGAGGAACAAAATAAAGAGAGAGAGAGAGAGAGAGAGAGAGAGAGAGAGAGAGGTTGTTGATTTACATCTATAGTATGTAATATTACAGATAAGTGGGCTACAAACACAACAACGACAACAACAACGACAACAATAACAAAAACAAGAAGATTATTATACAAGTTTTAGAATGAAGAGATTATTACTCACACGTCCAGCTCTCTCTCTCTCTCTCTCTCTCTCTCTCTCTCTGTTTATTTTCCTCCTACTCTCTTTCCCTTCTTTCCCTCTCTTTTCGTTTTCTCTTTGTATCTTGTTCCTCCTCCTCCCTCCCTCCCTCCCTCCCTCCTCCCTCCCTCCCCCTCCTCTCTCTCTCTCTCTCTCTCTCTCTCTCTCTCTCTCTCTCTCTCTGGCCATTACATAATCGTCGTGGAAAAATAGCCAGAGGTTACAGAGGGAAGGTCAAATTTCCATGCTCGCTCCCCTTGGTCCGTTCGCTGTAGGCTTTAATTGTCACGTGTTTCCTTGTGGCCTTGATTCACGCCAGGTATTTATAGAACACAAGAATCGCCCTAATTACTTTTTTTCGTCACTGTTCTCTGTCCATCTCTCGTTCACCTCGTCATTTGAGTCTGTTTATTCATATTTGACTGTTTTCTTCAGTGTCTTTGGTCTCTATCCCCGTCTTTTGCTTCTCACAGGCTGCAGTGGATGTTGTTTAGGGTTTTCAAGTGTGTTTCTGTGTGTTTATGT
>NC_059279.1:2355000-2427500 GCF_017591435.1 Portunus trituberculatus | reverse complement strand
ACAGTACCGCCTAATTAATGTACAGGTATGGGAGAAAAATGAAGAAGGAAACAACAAGAGAAACTATATTATCAATCGGAAGGGAGGTGAAGAGAAAAATACAGGTGTAGAGAGGTGAATTTAAATAAACTCACCTCCAACTTGTCTGAATATCTGAACGTATATTATCAATGCTTTTCTTGTTGCTTACCTGTCGAAATCTGTAAGGTAAGGGAAGAACAAGATCAACAACAGAAGCGGGTAATAAATGAACAGGTTTACAGATAAAAGAGGAAAAAAAAAAAAATGAAGTAGAAAAATAAATGGAATATATGAATTAATGATCTTTTTGTTGCTTACCTGTCGAAACTCGTTACCAAGGCAAAAAAGAATAGGAACAACAATAGAGGCGCTTAATTAATGTGCACTTGAGATGTATGAGGAGAGAAAAATGAGGGAGGAAAGAAAAAAAAACGAAAATGAATATATAAATGATAAGATTAATTCCTTCCTTGTTAACTTACCTGAAGAAATCCGTGACCAGGTGAGGGAACAAGAAGAGCACTTAATTACTTCAAGTTTACAGGTATGAGGAAAAAACGAGGGACAGAAAAAATAGATATAAATAGTAAAGTGAAGGGAACAACAATGTGAGGCAAGAAGTCTGTGTTTACAAGTGTTAGACGTAAAAGAAGAAAAAAAGTGAGGGGAGAAAATAAACAGATGAAAAAAAAGTAAAGAAAAAAGAGAAAAGTTAACCTGATTTATTTCTTCTCACCTGCATTAATTAGTGGCCAGGTAAGGGAGGAGGAACAATAACAGGTAAAAAGCAAGAGAAAAAGAAAAGTACAGGTAAAAATAGTAATACTGACCCCTTTTGTTACCTGGCTAATCCGTGAGCAGGTAAGGGAGTGAGTGATTAGTCCAGGTGTATATAGCATAAAAGGAAGCAAGTGAGGAATAGGAAAAATGAGCGATGTTTAAATTTATCTTATGGGAAGAAGAAAGCGAAAAAAATAAACACACAGATAGAAAATAATAAAATTGTAGTGGATGTATTAAAATGAATGAAAATGAGAAAAGGAGGAACATTAACAGGTAAAAAGCGGGAGAAAAGAAAAATGCAGGTAAGATTAGTACAATTGACCCCTTTTGTTACCTGGCTAATCCATGAGCAGGTAAGGGAGCGAGTAATTAGTTCAGGTGTATATAGCATAAGGCGGAACGAATGACAAATAGGAAAGATGAGCGGTGTTTAGAATGATCTTATGGGAGGAAGAAAGCGAGTGAAAGTAAACACATAGAGAGAAAAGATGAAAATGATAGTGATTGTGTTAGAATGAATGACAAGGAGAAAAAGAAAATAGGAATAGGGAATAGGGAATAGGGAATAGCAAAATAACAGTAAAATATATACAGTCGAATATGATAGAGAGGGAGACAATAACAACAGCAGCAGCAGCAGCAACAACAACAACAACAACATCAGTATCATCATCAAAGCATCATCGCTATCATCATCATCAACAACAACAACAACAACAACAACAACATCATCATTATCATCATCAACAACACCATCAATATCATCACAGCATCATCGCTATCATCATTAACTACAACAACAACAACAACAACAACAACAACAGCAACAACAACACCATCAATATTATCATCATCATCATCAACAACAACAACAACAGTAATAACAATACTAACAGTACAAACAAAACAACAACAACAACAGCACCAACAATAACTAGCTGTAATATGCGTAGTTACAAGCAGAGAAGAACACAAAAACCAACACGTTTAGACAAGAACGGAAAAAAAAAATAAAATAAACCTTTCATAATAATAGTAATAATAATAATATTCTTCAGTGATGCCTGCAAAACTCACGCCGAATAAAGGAACATGAGTACAGGGGCGCTTAAAGAAAGGAAAGAAGGAAGAAGGACGGAAGGAAGGAAGGAAGGAAGGCAGAGAATAAGATGATAAAAGAACAACGGGATGAGAGAGAAAAAAAAAACGAACGTAAATGACAGAAAGAAAGAACAAAAAAGGTAGAAAAGAAAGGAAGCTTAACCCCTTCAGTACCATGACGCGTTTCCATATTAATTCTGGTCACTAGTTGGTGATTTTATACTTGAGAAACTTATGTGGTGGATTAAAATAGTGAGGACTGTGGCCATTAATCTCCTGAACTCCATAGACCCTTCCTAATGTCAATAAAATGGTCTAATCCTACACAAATCTCAAGGTAAAAATGTGTCCCAGCACTGAAGGGATTAAAATAGTGAGGACTGTGACCATTAATCTCCTGACCTCCATAGACCCTTCCTAATGCCAAAAAAAATGGTCTAATCCTACACAAATCTCAAGGTAAAAATGTGTCCCAGCACTGAAGGGATTAAAATAGTGAGGACTGTGACCATTAATCTCCTGACCTCCATAGACCCTTCCTAATGCCAAAAAAATGGTCTAATCCTACACAAATCTCAAGGTAAAAATGTGTCCCAGTACTGAAGGGGTTGATTATAAACACACGGTAGGGGACAGGACAGGCATGTGACCACCACGCGGGACCGAACAAGGCTACTCAGCTAAACATGTGCTCGGAGTTTGTGGCAGACCGACCTTCATGTTACCTGACGAAGGATGTTTTTTTTTCTTTTTTCTGGAGGTGTGGACCTTGACGTGGCTTGTGTGTGTGTGTGTGTGTGTGTGTGTGTGTGTGAGTGAGTGTGTGTGCGTGTGTGTGGGGAGGGAGGCCCAGACATGGGTTATTTAAGTAACTTCTTTCTCTCTCTCTCTCTCTCTCTCTCTCTCTCTCTCTCTTCGCTCAAGTACGGTCTTGTTTACCTCCGTACGATCGTTTTCTTCGTGGCAGTGTTTGGTTTATTTTTATCTATTTGAGTAAAGGTAGATTTAGTTGGGTTAGGTTAACATATGGGAGTTTTTTTTTGAGCGGCTGGCTGGAGCTTGTCGAAGGTGAAATGCTGTCTTCAACTATCCCCCCTCTCTCTCTCTCTCTCTCTCTCTCTCTCTCTCTCTCTCTCTCTCTCTCTCTCTCTCTCTCTCTCATGATGCAAGAGGCCCCCCGTTAGCTTTCCTGTCCGTATTTTCAAACATTTCACCGTCTCACCTTGTCTGTTTGTGCTGTCAATATATTCTCACAACTTCCAAGGACGTCTCCATACACTGTGGCTTGAGAGAGATTCCGCACCACTATGTCTTGAGTAAAATATCTGAAAGTCTGTGTTATCTTACCAACAAAACTATCTAAGCCAAGAGATGAAGAAACTGATGTCTTTCCCGAAGCTACGCAACTATTTTAACAAACACGGTACACTAAATAAATGTTTAAAAAGTTGCCTATAGAGAAAATGAATCTAGCAATGAAAGAAAATAAAAACTGTAGTGAGGAAAGAACAGCACTAGATCCAGTGTATTTGTAGCCTTTGGAAACAGACTTTACGAAAACCTTACATGTTTAGAAATAAGAACTTCAGTAACGTATAGAAAAAGTGTATATCTAACAGTGAAAGAGTCGAAAAAGGAGCAATATTGAGGAAAGAACACCACAAGAATCTTTGAAACAGTCTTTATGAAAACCTTACGTGTTTAGAAATAAGAAAAAAAAAATTAGTAGCGTATAGAAAAATGCATGTCAAACAGTGAAAGAGTCAAAAAGAAAGAACACGAGAATCTGAATATTTGTAGCCTTTGAAAACAGTCTTTATGAAAACCTTACGTGTTTAGATATAAAAATTTTAGTAACATATTTAAAAATGCACATCTAACAGTGAAAAAGACGAAAAAGAAGAACAGCAGTGAGCAAAGAACACTACAAGAACCTGAATATTTGTAGCTTTTGAGAAGTCTTTACTTGTTTAACCCTTTCAATACCAGGACACGTTTTCATATTCGATCTGCTTACTATTTGGTGATTCTATGCATTCTCAGAAACTTGTGTGGTGGATTAAAAATAGCGAAGACTGTGGCTATTAATCTTCTAACCTCCATGGACCCTTCCAAGTGTAAATAAAATGGTTTAATCGTACATAAAATTCTTGGTAAAAATGCGTTCTAGTACTAAAGGGATACAAAATTCATGGTAAAAATGCGTCCCAGTTCTGAAGGGGTACAAAATTCATGGTGAAAATGCGTCCAAGTACTGAAAAGGTACAAAATTCATGGTAAAAACGAGTCCCAGTGTTGAAGGGATACAAAATTCATGGTAAAAATGCGTCCTAATACTGAAAAGGTACAAAATTCATGGTAAAAATGCATCCTAATACTGAAGGGGTACAAAATTCATGGTAAAAATGCGTATCAGTTCTGAAGGGGGTTAAGAATAAGAGCTTTCATCACCTTCTAAAAACACGCTGGCCATTTGGCGACACGTGTGCTTGAGTAGACACGAGAGACGCAGATTGTTGTTGTTGTTGTTCTTTTTTGTGTTAGTTTTTTTGCTTTCATTCAACAACGGAGGTGAATAACTGTCCACTAGTACCTGTCTTGTTATTGTTGATGTTGCTGTTTTGTTTTTGTCTCTCTCTCTCTCTCTCTCTCTCTCTCTCTCTCTCTCTCTCTCTCTCTCTCTCTCTCTCTCTCGTCACCTGCTGGTAATTGTTTTCGTATTCGCTTGTTTGTTCTATTGTGTTGGTTAAATGTTTGTTTGTCTTTTTTTTTTTTTTTTTTGTTCATATACGCCTTTGTGTTTATTTTTGTCTCCACCAGTTTCTTCCTCTTTGTTGTTGTTGTTGTTGTTGTTGTTGTTGTTGTTGTTGTTGTTTTAGTACTTCTCTTACTATTACTTTCTCGCTTTCTCCTTTCTTCACTTTTTTTTTCTCTCTCTTCGTTTATGTTTTCCTTCTTCTTCCTTCTTCTTCCTTCCTTCTTCATTTCCTATCCTACTTTTGCGCTTTTTCCTTGTTTCGTCCCCTTTCTCCCTCTTCGTTTATATTCTAGTTCTTCTTCCTTCTTCCTTCCTTCCTTCGTCATTCTCCTATCCCTTCTCTTTATTCTTACTTCTTTCATTGCAATCTTTACTCTTCCCATTCTCGTTTCTCTGTTTACCTTTTAATCCTTTCCGTTAATAGCCTTCTCTTATCTCTCCTCTGCTGCTTCCTTGTCCCCCTTCACCTCTAACACACAAGTTCTCATCCTCTCTCCCTCTCTCCGTCTCCCTCTTCCTACCACACACTCACGGCCGCCAAGCACATTACCATCCCAGGAACCTTTAAACACACTACAGAATTCACACACGTTCAGGTCTTGCATATTCCTCACTTCCGTTACTATCTTTTTTCTAGTTTTTTTTTTTTTTCTTCTCTCTCTCCTCCCACGTGTCGTAACATTGGGCGTCGATGAGATGCAGCGTGACTTGATACATTTTTTTCATTCTCACCTTCAGTTTTTTTTTTTTTCTGTCGTTTTCTGTCTTTTTCGTCTCGTTTTCTATTTCAATCCTGCGTCCCGTCAGAAGTTTCGCATTCACTCCGTTTTCTTTCACTTTTTTTTTCTTCTTGTCTCTCGCAAGGACAGTTTGCCAAGGCCACTGCAGTGATTAGTTGGATTTTCGTGTGTGATTTTTACATTTTATTCTTCCTAAACCGTTGCTTGAATTACGACAATCTTAGCTTCCAATAGGGCATGATGAACTGTCACTGTGAAGACACCATTGAAACTCCCAGGAACTCTCACCACCAACCCACCAACTCACGTTAAACTATCAACCAAGTCACGGAGGGCCTTGAAAACCCCAATAACTTCAACTGGACTCTGTTAATCTGTCTTTTGAATCATGATAACACTTTAAAACCCAAATATCTTCTACTTAACCCCAAATTGACCCTAGAATCACATGAACACGCTTGAAAACCCCAATAACTTACTCTACACCCACAAAATATCTCTACAATCAGGAAAACACTCATGAAAACCCCAATAACTTCCACTAGACTCCCAAGATATATGTAAAATCACGAAATCACATTGGAAATCCTCAATAACTTCCACTAGGTTCCCTAAATATCTTTAAAATCACAAAAACATCCTTGAAAACCCAAATAACTTACACAAGATCCCCCAAAATACCCCTAGAATCACAAAAGCACCCTGAAAACCCCAATTACTTAGACTAGATCCTCAAAATACCCCTAGAATCCCGAAATACTCTTGAAAAACTCCAATAACTTAGACTAGACCCAAAAAGTATCATTAGAATCAGGAAAACACACTTCTACTTGATCCCCGAAAATATGCTTAGAATCACGTAAACAGTCTGAAAAATTCTAGAACATCCACTAAACTTTATAAAACCACTCCTGGAATTACACACACACACACACACACACACACACACACACACACACACACAACCACCTTTAAAAACTCAAATAACTTCAAATGGAACCTGTTAAAACTAGTACAAAATAAATATAACTCCTCAGAATTTTTTTATTTTAACCATTTTTTTTTTATTTTTTAGTGTATAGTCCAAATTAGTGAATATGCTAATTTTGGAGAGGGCAAAATATTTTTTTTTTATTTTAACCATTTTTTTTTTTTTTAGTGGGTTCATGGTGAAAATTCAATCGTTCTGCGTCACAGCCATCGCATTGTAACCTTCCGAGACGCAGCTCAAGTAGGCGGATGTGTCTGTGGGCATGTGTGTGTGTGTGTGTGTGTGTGTGTGTGTGTGTGTGTGTGTGTGTGTGTGTGTGTGTGTGTGTTTACCTTTACCAGTTCGCCTTCACTTCAGATGATCGCCCGTTTGACTGACCAGGTGTAGGCATTTATAGAACATCCGCATCTCAATCAGCTTACCGCGGGATGAGGAACAGGGAAAAGTGGGGAGGAATGTTAAAATGATGCTTGTGATTGGAACAGGATGATTAAGAGCAAAAAAAATAGGAACAGGAAGAGGAAATGAGAGCAGTATGATGAAAGTGATGATGAATTGTTATTGCTTCTGTTGCTGATGTTGTTACTACTACTGCTGCTGCTGCTGCTGCTGCTACTACTACTACTACTACTACTACTACTACTACTACTACTACTACTACTACTACTACTACTACTGCTGCTGCTGCTGCTGCTGCTGCTGCTGCTGCTGCTGCTGCTACTACTACTACTACTACTACTACTACTACTACTACTACTTCTTCTTCTTCTTCTTTCTTCTTCTTCTTCTTCTTCTTCTTCTTCTTCTTCTACTACTACTACTACTACTACTACTACTACTACTACTACCACCACCACCACCACCACCACCACCACCACCACCAGACACACACACACACACACACACACACACACACACACACACACACACACACACACACACACACACACACACAGCATCCCATCCCCCCTTGTCACTCCACACTCCCACCCCTCCCCCGTTTTCCTCACGAGCCCACAATACGGCACCCGGAACCACACTAATTACTAATCCTGGCGCTAACGGAATGCGGTATTGTTTTGCGTCCATTTTTACACTACACAATACCTGGATTTTCGCCCTTATAACTGTTCCCCTTGACGTCACTCCTTCCTACTCCTCTCACTCTCTCCGCCTGCCTCTTCCTGACACGCCCCTCCCTCTCCCACTCTCCCTCCCTCTGTGCTCCTCGCCTCGCCTGACATACGTAACTAAACCAGGTGATAAATTTAGACGTAGGGTTGACTGAAAGCGCGGCCTCCGACTGTCACTTTTTCTGTCTCGCCTTAACCCTTTCAGTACCAGGACGCGTTTTTCCATATTCATTCTGTTTACTCTTTGGTGATTTTATACAGCTTCAGAAATTTATGTGGGGGATTAAAATAGTGAAGACTCTAGCCATTAACCGTCTTCAGTACTGGGACGCATTTTTACCTTGAGTTTTAGTGTGATTAGACGGTTTTATTTACATTAGGAAGGGTCTATGGAGGTCAGAAGATTAATGGCCTGTCTTCATTGTTTTAATCCCCCACATGAGTTTCTGAAGTTGTATGAAATCGCCAAATAGTAAGCAGAATGAATATGAAAAACGTGTCCTGGTACTGAAGGGGTTAATCATCTGATCTCTGTAAACCCTTCCTGATGTATACAAAATCGTCTAATCATAACCCAAAAACTCAAGGTAAAAAATATACGTCCCATTACTGAAGGAGTTAAGTTGCACGTGGGTTTTGTATTATTGGAAAAGGGAAAATATAAAGGTAGTTTCTGTATCTATTTATTCTTTTCTTTCGTGTAATAGCTGTAACGTGACTTCGGAAAAAGGGTGCAGTATTTTTCATCTCATTTCTGCGTCATATTCCGTTTCGTGGCAGTGAATCGTGTAGAAATAAGGAAGAGTCAATGTTGTTAGTGTGTCCTTATGCAATGCGTTTCCAAGAAGGATGAACAATTGAGAGAGAGAGAGAGAGAGAGAGAGAGAGAGAGAGAGAGAGAGAGAGAGAGAGAGAGAGAGAGAGACACACACACACACACACACACTTGGGCCACACAGTATACTTATCAAGAAACACCTGTGCCCCAGATGCATGGTGGTCTACTTGTGGCTGGCTGGTTGGCTGACTGTTGGCTATAATGGTTAGCTGGCTCACTGAATGGCTGGCTGGTTGGCTGGCTGTCTGGTTTGGTTAGGTGGTATTTTTTTTTTCTATCTGACTATTTGGTTGGCTGACTGGTTGACTGGTTGACTGACTGGTTGATTGGTTGATTAGCTGCCTGGTTCTTTGACTTTTCTCTGACTGACTGGCTGACTGATTATGAGTGACAGTTTAAAAGACATGTTTATAACGATTGCATGGTTGGCTGACTGGCTGACTGGTTGATCGTCTAATATGTTTACTGACTGGTTGGTTAGCTGATTTATTGTTTGACTTTTTTCTCTGACTGACTGGCTGGCTTACTGTCTGGCTGAGTCGTTGGGTAGTAAGATGCCTGGCTGCCTTTTTGAATGGTGCAGCGCTGGCTGGTCCTCAAAAGTAGCTGAAGCAGGATCAAGGGAAGGAATAGCGGTAGCACTAGATTAAAGTCATACCATAGTCAAATATACAGTCTATGGCCATGCCTATACAGAACAGTCCTTGTCCGTCAATATAAATAGGTTCTTGTATATAGAACAGAGATCGAGGTGACTCATATCCGTACACCTGCACCGACTTACGTATCGAGGCGGAGGGATCTACGTAGCTTATACAGGAGGTGCGCCCTTGCCACTGCCGCCGCTGCCGCTGCTAGGATCGACTAAGAAATGTAAACAACGCCTCTGTCTCTCTATTCCTGGCCTTGACGGGGCAATAGAGATCATCTTTATATAATGTTGGACGTACTAAGAGGTAATGGCTATAGATAGATGATACATTGACCACAGCACCCCCTTAGGTTTTCAGTTGATTCATGTTAATGGTCCCGAAAGGCAAAAAAAATAATAACAGATTAATTTTGTATAATATTGAACCGAGTAAGACATGAATAGATGATGTATTGACTGCAGCATCCCTTAACTCCTTCAATACTGGGACACATTTTTACCTCGAAAATTGTGTACCATTCGACCATTTTATTGACATTAGGAAGGGTCTATGGATGTCAGAAGATCAATGGCCACAGTCTTCACTATTCTAATCCCCCACATAAGTTTCTGAAGCTGTACAGAATTACCAAATAGTAAGCAGAATGAATATGGAAATGCGTCATGGTACTGAAGGCGTTAAACTTTCATTTGACAAACATTACGACATAAAATATACTAGGAATACAATATCAGACACATTCTATACAGTTTTGGACCAAGATACAATGCCTATGAATAGATAATATATTGATCACAACATTCCTTTAACGAATATTGATTAGAAAGACTATATAAGGGACACAAAAATCAGATCTTTATGTAATCTTGCACCGACTAAGAACTAATAATAACCTGTGAATAGAAACTGCACGTGTACTGACCACATCACTCCTTTATTATTCAGGGGATAAGCAATAATGGCTGAAAAGTACAAGGAATACAAGATTAGATCACCTCTTTTTTTTTTTATTTATTTATACCATGTGGGCTTTTCACAGGAATTTATGGGCTAAAGGGCGGTACATTTTGTAGTACCTCCTATCTCAAAGCCCACCCGCTAGGAAACCGTTGCCCCGAGTGAGGAAGCCCTACCTACACTATGTCATCTTGAACCAAATAAGAGGGAAGAAATATAAAGATAGATGTTATTGACCACGTAATTGGCTTAGCTTCCCTTTCACTTCTGTCTGGCACACTTACTCTGTGTCATTAGCCATTCCGACACATCTCTTGTTCCACAGCCACATGCAAACATTGTACTCGATAAAAACTGCAAAATCTTTTCTTTCTTCATCTTCTAATGGTTTCATACCTTGCTTTAAATGCTGTGAATTGTTGCATATTGCAGTGAAAGTGTTAATATTGTAAGGAAAATCAATACTTAAGAAAATGAGATGAAATGATAGTAAAGAAATCATAAACGGTGATAAGATGATATCCTGTTTAACTGTATATTGTTGGGCTAACTCAAGATATATCAAAAGAAAAGAAGATATCTACAACAACATTCCTTTAGACATGACGCGGAAATGTTTGACAGTGCGGATCAAAGACCTAGAGAGAGTTGCGTGATTTCCTCGATCCCTTGTCACGGGTTGATGGAGGGTTGGCCGGATGCTTCCCAGTGACAGCCACGCGGCGCCACAGCGGGGCGTCAGATGTGCCTCGTTTATTTAACTTGACATCCGCGCCGTGTCTTCTCGCCAGCGCGGTATTGGTAAATAAAGATGAGGGTTCAGAACTAAAGTGAGACAAACCTAATGCGATACTTGACAAATGAGGAAAGGGAAAGATAATGGACAGTTTATAATGCCATGCTTTGTTGCTGCAGCATTATTAGTACGTTAACGAGGAAAAGGTGTTGCTGATTAGAAAGCCTGAGTTTAGTAACGAGAAACGAATGTGATAATCGATACAAGGGAGGCTGATTGATTGACTGACTGTCTGACTGTCTGACTAATTTATCCATCCATTCGTTGACTGCGAGACTGACTTGCTGACTATTTTTATTTCTATGTATGAGAAACATTGGTCTAAAACAGTAAAACAACGAAAACAAGCTCAGTGAAGTACCAATTCCTAAAGAAAAAGTGAAAATAGATAATCAAAATTGGAGAATTGATTGACTGACTGACTAACTGACTAATTGACTGGTTGATTTATCGACATACTGAGACACAAAAATCATATGTTGAAGTATTTGGTCTCAGTCACTAGTGGATGGAGAAACACAAGCAGCCCTGTCTGTGTTACAACTACCGGTGGCGAAACAAAGGAACGTCGCCTTGCGTGTCTTAAATGTTAATGCAAGGAAGAATGCAATTTTAAACATCCGCGCAGCGTCACAAAATTGGCGTGGATATCAAGTTCCTGTTTCTATTACGTATTAACGCTTAGAAGAAAACGGAGCGTGTAAATCTGTACTGAATTTAAATGAAGGAAAAATGGGAAGTTATTTTTTCTTTTTATTCGAAAATTGAGTGAGATGGAAAGAATTGAAGTGAGAGAAAGGTGTAGAGACGTATCTGTGCTAATGTAAGAATGAATGACGATAAAGTTTGTAATAAAAGGAAAGCTTGTGTATCTGTACGGAATTTAAATGAAGGAAAAATGGGAAGATATTTTATTTATTCGAAAATTGAATGAGATGAAAAGAACTGGAGTAAGAGAAAGGTGTAGAAATGTATCTGTGTTAATGTAAGAATGAATGACGATAAAGTCTGTATTAAAAAGAAAATTATCAGATAAGAATAAAGGTCAGCTTATGATTCACAGGAAATGTAGATTAAAAAGAGTGACAAAAAAAGGAAAGAAATGTGCATGTATTAATATACGAATGATGATAGAGTTTATAATAAAGGAAAATAGTCAGATAAGAATGGAGGTCAGTTTATGATGTGGTAATGTTTAGAATCAAAGAAAATTTAGATGAAAAAGTGAAAAAAAAAATCAAAATGTGCATGTATTAATGTAAGAGAATAAAGATAATGGAAGAGAGTTTATATTACAGAGGAAGTGAGAGAGCAAGACTGAAGATGAATTTATGGTATACTGAAGTTCATAATCAAAGAAAACGTGGATTAATATGTGCTGTTTTAGGGTGATTTATTGATTCTCTCTCTCTCTCTCTCTCTCTCTCTCTCTCTCTCTCTCTCTCTCTCTCTCTCTCTCTCTATGTGCCTGTCCATGTTTATTTGTGTGTGTGTGTGTGTGTGTGTGTGTGTGTGTGTGTGTGTGTGTGTGTGTGTGTGTGTGTGTGTACGGTTCCACGAGGACAAAAGAGACGCGAAAAAAAACACCACGTTTGACCTCAATGATTCAGCTCGTGGTGGTGGTGGTGGTGGTGGTTGGCGACTGGCGACCTACCACCACCATCACCACCACGAATATTACTACGACCACCAGCACAGTAGGTCGCACACACACACACACACACACACACACACACACACACACACACACACACACACACACACACACACACACACACACTCTCTCTCTCTCTCTCTCTCTCTCTCTCTCTCTCTCTCTCTCTCTCTCTCGTCACGTGTCTTTCTTTCAACCACCAAGCCGTGACTGAAACCTGGGCGACACTTCTCTTATTTATAGCCAGTGAGATGTGCACCAGTCACCGTGCCACACACACACACACTAACACACACACACACACACACACACACACACACACACACACACACACACACACACACACACACACACACACACACACACACACACACACACACACACACACACACACACACACACACATTTAACAAGGCAAGAGGAGATGAGAATGTGTAGAAATTTTGTTCTAATTTTGGTGATTGATTTTAATGATGAGAGAGAGAGAGAGAGAGAGAGAGAGAGAGAGAGAGAGAGAGAGAGAGAGAGAGAGAGAGAGAGAGAGAGAGAGAGATTAGTCAGTTAAAAAGGTGAAATATTTAAAAGTGTGACTCATTCCTGTGAAAAAATCTATAAACACACACACACACACACACACACACGGCCCGGTAGCTCAGTGGTTAGAGCGCACACACACACACACGGGTGGAGATACAGCCCCTGTTCACCTAGCAGTGAGTAGGTACGGGATGTAAATCGAGGAGTTGTGACCTTGTTGTCCCGGTGTGTGGTGTGTGCCTGGTCTCAGGCCTATCCGAAGATCGGAAACAATGAGCTCTGAGCTCGTTCCGTAGGGTAATGTCTGGCTGTCTCGTCAGAGACTGTAGCAGATCAAACAGTGAACACACACACGTACAGAAGTGACCTCATTCGTAACGTCATCAAGAAACACTGACCTTGTTGCTTAATTAGTGGTTCATTTATTTATTTATTGTATGCAGTTATGAAGTGTTGTGCAAGATGGCAGTCACTCACTCACTCACTCACTCACTCAAACACTCACATTCACTCACTCACTCACTCACACTCACTAACTCATTCAAACACTCACATTCACTCACTCACTCACACTCACTCACTTACTCACTCATTCAAACACTCACTCACTCACTCACTCACTCACTCACTCACTCACTCACTCGGACACTAATTCATTTACTTGCTATATATATGAGTGTCAATACAGGAACATACACGCATAACACAACATTCTACATCTTTTAAAACAATGTGACTTTATTTTATCTCTCTTTCACAAACACTCGCAGAAAAGAACCAACAATTTAGTCCACTAAAAGAAATGATACTAATAATGAAAAAAAAAAAAAACTTGATCTTTATTTTGTGTTCTTTAGTGTTTCTCTGCGTTAAAAAAAGAGAAAGAGAGAGGAAAAAAAACTTGATCTTCCTTTATATTCATTTGTGTTTCTCTCTACATCTTATCTGTACCTGTCTTCTTCCTTTACGTTCCTTTGTGACTGTCTTTGCGTCTTACTTGTACATCTCTTCCTCATTTATGTTCCTTTGTGCTTACCTTTCTCTCTCTCTCTCTCTCTCTCTCTCTCTCTCTCTCTCTCTCTCTCTCTCTCTCTCTCAAACACTCGCGTAAAACACCAAACATGCTAAAAAAAAAAAAAAAAAAGGAAAAGGAGAAAAACACTTGAACTTTCTTTATGTTCATTAGTGTTTGTCTCTGCGTCTCACCTTCCTCCTCTGTTGCAGGTGCCATGTCGGGTCACTTCGGGCCGTGGATGGTGTGTCAGGGGGACTACTACGTGACCTGCACCTCCTACTCCTCCAGATACCAGGTGTCATGTGAGTAACCAGTGTGTGGCTCTCTCGGTAGTGATGGTGGTGGTGGTAGTAGTAGTAGTAGTAGTAGTAGTAGTAGTTGTTGTTATTGTTGTTGTAGTGGTAGCAGTAGTAGTAGTTATTGTTGTTGTTGTTGTTGTTGTTGTTGTTGTATAGTAAGAAGATAAGAAAATGAGAGATGCAAGATGTCATTAGGTTTACATGTGGCAGAGTGGTGGTAACAGTAGTAGTAGTGGTGGTAGTAGTAGTAGTAGTAGTAGTAGTAGTAGTAGTAATATGTAGTAAAGTAGGAGGAGAAAGAGGAAGTAGATAGTGAGAAGGAGGAGGAGGAGGGGAAGGAGGAGGAAGAGAAGGAGGAGGAGGAGGAGGCGGACATGGAGGATGATAAGGAGGAGGAGGCGGACATGGAGGATGATAAGGAGAAGAAGAAGGAGGAGAAGGAGGAGGAGGAGGAAGAAAGACGAGAAGAAAGTACAAATATCAGCATTAGTAATAGGACATAAATTATTAATAAATTGCAACTATAAATTCAAAAATAAGTAACAAAAACTAATCATATATAGTTAGTCTAGATATGTCTAAATTAAATCAATGTAAAAAAATGAGAGGCAAGATCTGATTAGCGATACTCTCTCTCTCTCTCTCTCTCTCTCTCTCTCTCTCTCTCTCTCTCTCTCTCTCTCTCTCTCTCTCTCTCTCTCTCTCTGTGTGTGTGTGTGTGCATGAAGTTATTGATTGTGCAGTTTTGGAATCTTGCTAAATGTGTTGTGAATGAAATATCAGTCTGTCTATCTATTTATTTGTTTATGTAGGTGTCTATCTGTTTATCTATCTATCTATCTATCTATCTATCTATCTACCTATCTACTTACCATCCTGCCTACATATCTATCCATCCATGATTGTTTCTATCTATTTATCTATCTACCTATCTATCTATTTATCTATCTATGTATCTAATCATCCATTTATCTATCTATCAATCTATCGACCTATATCTCTGTCTATCTACGTACTTTCCGGCTTATCTATTCATCTATCTGTGTCCTATTTTCCAAACTATCCATGTACCTACTATATGTCTATCTATTTAGCTATCTATTTATCTATCTAATTATCCATCTATCTATCTATCAATTTATCTACCTATATCTCTGTCTATCTACGTACTTTCCGGCTTATCTATTCATCTATCTGTGTCCTATTTTCCAAACTATCTGTGTACCTACCTATATATAGCGTGCCTAACCTCCTTCGCGTGTTGCAGGGAAGACCAAGGTGGCGGGAGTAGGGTCAGCTGCCTCTGCTGCGCTGCTCGCCGTGGCTGCCTTCATGTGCCCCCTACTGGTCATGATGCACCTGTCCTCCACCAAGGTGCTCGTCAAGTTTCGCCACGCCACCCTAGCCAAGGTGGTCTGCATCGGGGCGTCAGGTAAATGGACACTGCAAATTTGAGGTGTTACTGTTTTGTTTGTGTTGTTGTAGCGCTTCATGTGTTGTTTTGAGTTGTCTGTTTTTGTGTTTCTACTTTGTGTTGTCTGTTGTTGTTGTTCTACTTTCTTTCATATCTTCACCAAATCTTTCATCTTCTACTTTCTACCACTTCCTTCATCCCCACTGTCTATCCCCCCTCCCCCTAATTAACTAACTGTTTTTTTTTTTTTTCAAAAGGTTGGGAGGTTTTCATGGATGTTTTTCGTATCTATGACTATTTTTAAATGTTACAGAGATTTTTTTTTCATTCATTTACCTATTCTATTTTATCTATATGTATGTTTTGTTTTTTTTTCTAAAGATGTTATATAATACTTATTAATCCGTTTCATATTCATTCTGTTTACTATTTGGTGATTTTATACAGCTTCAGAAACCTATTTGGTGGATTGAAATAATGAAAACTGTGGCCATTAACCATCTGACCTCCATAGACCCTTCCTAATGTCAATAAAGTGGTCTAATCATACACGAATCATGAGGTAAAAATGTGTCCCATTATTGAAGAGCTTAAATTATCACTGGAATCGTAAAAACATTCCTGAAACCTTCAATAACATCCACAAGAAACTGAGAACATACATGATAGATAAGGGGGGGAAGCTGCAAGAAGCTAGCGAACCTACACGTGGCCATTACCTGCAGAAAACACACCTCCTCATATTCACCTGTCATCCTTAATCCATAAATCTGTCTGGACCTTTTAAAACTCCCTAATGACTCGGCGCTATAACAACATTATTCTCTATTGTTTGGTAAATGCTACGAAGGTAACGCGCTGATACGTGTAAGAATATTGCATCCTCTTCCTCTTCCTTTTTCTCCTCCTCCTCCTCCTCCTCCTCCTCCTCCTCCTCCTCCTCCTCTTCTTCTCTTCTTCTTCTTCTTCTTCTTCTTCTTCTTCTTCTTCTTCTTCTTCTTCTTCTTCTTCTTCTTCTTCTTCTTCTTCTTCTTCTTCTGCTTCCTCCTCCTCCTCCACCTCCTCTTCTCATTTGTTCCAGTTCATCTTTTATATTTGTGTTCTTCCTTGACCTAATTCTCTTCCGAATCCTTGTTTTTATTTCATTCTTCTTCCACTACTACCTCCTCCTCCTCCTCCTCCTCCTCCTCCTCCTCCTCCTCCTCCTATTGATTGTGTTACACCCACCAGGAAAAACACGCTGGTTTGTATAACATTAGGAGTTTTTCACAGACAGACAGACGTGATGACCTTCGCTTCCTTAAAACTCAAGATACCCCTTCCTTCACTTCTGTTTTACCCGACCCTGTCCAGTTTATAGATCAAGTTTGTGTTCATTTTTCTTATTTCTCGGTTCTCGTTAATAAGAAAACGTTTGACTCTTAGTATTTTTTTTTCCAAGGTTGTCAATTAAGCTTCATTAGTCGATGTGCTAAAAGAAATGTGTATTTATATAAAGCTTTTAGTCACCAGCTCTTTAAGACGCCACTACCAACAGCCTCAGCCAATCACAGTCGCCAGAAAATCCTTGAAAGAAATTCGGTCAGCCAATCAGAGCGAACGAATAGTAATATAATAGTAGAAAGTGATCAAATGAGCATATATCATTCGTTCTGACACTCGCTGACTTGTGCCTTTGAAAATTATGATCCAGAATGACGAAAAAATATATAATAAATAAATAGATAAATAAATTATATGAATATAGTAAAATAAAGTTAAATAAGTAATATAATGAATAGTGTAACTACAAATAGAAGCTACATGTAGAGAGACAACTGCCTTATCAAATCAGCATCTATAGTCTGTCGGGCTGTATGCTTCTATCGGAGTGGTAATGGCAGTGAAATGTAATAAGAATACCTACATTGATGAAATTAAACAGAGTACCTTTCAATAAAAACAAGGAAAGAGTGAACCACAACTAGAGAAAATATCAAGAGTCATTGAGCACTTAAAAAAAAAAAAAAAAGATTATGTAAATAGCAACTATAGTAATCGAGACAATATTGAAAAGAAAATGAAAGTAATCCAGTCAGCTAAACCAGGCAATCCCACGAGGTGATCGCTAAATAATGATATAAATACCTAAAAAATATATAATAATAATAAATAAATGAAAATGAATAAATAAATACTAAATGTGAAAATAATGATAACGAACATTGAACAGGGTGGCAACATGTAATAATGATACACATACCTGAAAACTAAATAAATGAATAAGTAAATAAAGTAAATCAATGTGAAAATAAAAGTAACGAGTAAGAAAATTGAACAGAGTGGCAACATGTACTAAAAAGAAAGTAAAGTGCGAGTCATGGTTTATGGGGCAGAGGATAACCAAACCTTGAGGTGCTTAATGGAACAATCACGTCACCTGATACACTAAAAAAAGAAAAAAAAACTTGTAAATAAAAAAAAAAGTACAATAATGATAAAAAGAGAAATTGTATACATAAATTTAAATACGTCGCCATATGAATTAATAATGAAAAAAAACTACCCGTTATTATAAAAAAAACTTAATGTATAATAATAGTAAAATAATAATAATAATAATAATAATAATAATAATAATAATAATGATAATAATAATGATAATAAAAGTATAATAATAGAAGAAAAATAACAGAATATACGTCACTACCAAATGTTATAACCAAAAGAACAATAACATGGAAAATAAATATATCAACAAGAGAGAAAGAAAGAAATCCCTGATCACTGCGTATATAAGGGGAAAGAAATGACCAGGGGTATTTCAAAACCACCCAAAAACATCATAAGCAAGAGAGAGAATAAACATAACAACAAGAAAAAGAACAATAAACTTTAATCATCGCGTATATAGGAAAGAAAAATAACCAGAAACTTTCAAAACCACCAAAAAATATCGTAAACAGGAGAGAAAATAAATAAAAGAACGAGAGGAGATAAAAAAACATATCCACTGCGTATATAGGAAAAAAAACTACCAGAAACTTTTAAAACTACCCAAAAATATCGTAAACAAGAGAAAAAAAATGAATATAACAAGAGAGAGAACAATAAACACTAATCACTGCGTATATAGAAAAAAAAAAAAAAAAGATGAACAGGGACATTTAAACCACACAAATATATCGTAAACAGGGGAAAAAAAATTATAACAGCAGGGTACGTGAACAAGAGAAAAAAAATAAATAAAACAAGAGATAGAACAATAAACACTAATCACTGCGTATATACGAATAAAGAAAAGAAGAAAACGAAAAAAAGATGACTATGGAACTTTTAAAACCACTCGAAAGCAACGTAAACAGTAGAGAAGATAAATAAAACAAGAGATAGAACAATAAACACTGCGTATATACGAATAAAAAGAAGAAAAAAATAGAGATGACCATGGAATTTTCAAACCACTCAAAAGGCACCGTAAAGGAACAAAAGAGACGTTAACCTTCATAGTGAACTTGCTCATTGTGGCCTTGTTTTTATCTCTCCTTATTGTTGGGATGAAACAATATGAGGTTATGCATTCAGGTGTGTGTGTGTGTGTGTGTGTGTGTGTGTCCTTGGGTTGGTCGCTATTGTCACTAATCAGTCTGCGCATAACGAAGAAAATGAGGAAATTAGTGTCCGTTGTATAGAGGTTACGATTACGGTTATTTGTTTACTTGTTATAGTTTTCTTTATTTATCCACCTTTCCATTTATTTACTCTTTTTTTTTTCTTTCTGTTATCAGGTTCGTTTATCTCTTCAATTCTTTTCTATATCATTCTTTCGTTTTCTTTGTCTTTTATCCTTTCGCTTATTCATTTTTTTTTCATATTCTCATTCATTTTTCTATTTATCTATTTGTATTTCTTTATTATTCTTTATTTATTTGTTATTTACTTATCATGGTTTCTTTATTTATTCACCTGTCCATTTATTTACTCTTTTTTTTCTGTTATTAGGTTTGTTTATCTGTTCAATTCTTTCTAGCATATTTTTTTTTCGTTTCCTTCTTGTCTTTATCCTTTCATTTATTCATTTTTCATATTCTCATTCATTTTTCTATTTATTTTAGTTCTGTTTTGGTGATTCTCGTGCTAAAATCTGTTGTCGTTCCAGAAATCGATCAGCTAATTAAAAGTAATCAATCATTAAACCCATTTTCTTTTCAGGGATTTACTTTTGTCCATTTTCTTCAAGTTTGGTCCATAGTAAAAATAATTTCGGAAAACTATTAATCAATAAACTGTGTGTGTGTGTGTGTGTGTGTGTGTGTGTGTGTGTGTGTGTGTGTGTGTGTGTGTGTGTGTGTGTGTGTGTGTGTCCACTGCCCTGGTTTCCCGTCCAGCCAGACTATAGTGTTATAGGTCACGAGATTTAGGCTGAAAATAATTGGACTAGAAATAGCTCGGCTGAAAATACCTAGTGAGGGTCAGATGTAATAAGCTTTCTCTCTCTCTCTCTCTCTCTCTCTCTCTCTCTCTCTCTCTCTCTCTCTCTCTCTCTCTCTCTCTCTCTCTCTATATATATATATATATATATATATATATATATATATATATATATATATATATATATATATATATATATATATATATATATATATATATATATATATATATATATATATATATATATATATATATATATATATATATATATATATATATATATATCTATCTATCTATCTATCTATCTATCTATCTATTTTTCTATCTATCTATCTATTTATTTATCTATCTATCTATCTATTCAATCGTTTAGTTTACAGCAGGGATACAAACAAACAAGGAAGCGTGACTGTTGTTGTCGTGTGTTAACGTGACTCCTCCGTCTTTCAGTTCTGTGTTCGCTGGTGAGTCTGCTATTCTTCGTGATCGAGGTGTTCATCTCCAAGTCAGGCATCAGCTACGGCCTTGTGGTCACGCTCAGCTGGGCCTTCTACCTGCAGGTACGGACTCCACTCGTACAGGACCTGCCATGGATCATTTCCTCTCTCACTTACTCTACTTTCCTCTTTCTTGGGTTGGGAAGGACTCGCACTGTGAGTCAGTTATTTCAATGACTTATTCAACTCAGTTGGTTAATGAGTTATTGAGTTGATCTCACTCACACCCTTGCCTCCTGTGCTCACCTGTTCTTCATCCCCAGGTGATCAGCGTGCTAGTGGGCGTCGTGGCGGGCGTGGGCGCAGGGATCGAGTTTGGCTGGTCCAGGAAGCTTGGCGGGGACCCTACAGTGTATGGGCGTGACCCTGAGGGCACGGCCGCCACCACCATCTCCAACCCAAGCTTTAGGGACTCGAGGAACGGCCACGCCAAGGGCGGAGCTCACCGCTCGTCGGGACGCGTGCATCGCAACGCTAACGGCGTGGCGATGACACACTTCAGCGGCCAGCCCTACATGATCACCGCCAACGGTACCAACGGTCACGCGGGGCGCCCCAACGGCATGAAGGTGGCCTTCGATCCCAACAGGACGCCCCTCAGGTCGTCCCTGAGGAAGCCCAAGCCGGCGCCCCCAGAGGACGCCCCGGACTCCTCCCTTGGCATACAAAACTTGGCCTTCACGCAGTCCAGTCCCGTCGCCAAGAAGAAGGTCCGCATCCACACGCAGTCCACGTCAGTGTAGCGCTGCCCATCGTGACCCGCAGTCATCCTGGGGATGTTCTTGTTCACTTAGAGCAGTGTCTGGCCACCTCGGGGCTTTTGTGGTCAGCTAATGACTCGCCCTGCCAGCTAGGAACGTTACTGGCCAGCTGGTGATGTCTTTCAGCCAAATGGAGTCTGTGTAGCTAGCTTGTGACTCTCGGTGCCAGCTCGAGTGTGTTGGCCAGTTGTGACTTGAGTGCGTTGTGGAGAACTGTACTCGTGGGGCTCTCCGCCGCGTCCCTTCACTTGATGCCAAAGTGCCAGTGAGCGTTCAGCGTCAGCGCCACCTGTGTGTGTGTGTGCGTGTGTGTGTGTGTGTGCATGTACTAGTTTCATGCCTCGTTGTGTCACTCAAGGGCACTTCAGCAATGCGCCTGGTGATGTTGGGAGGTGGTGTCAAGCGAGAAGAGACAATAATAAACACGAATTAAGTGATGTGAGTGGACGAATATACCTGAAAGACACTCAGGTACACACGCACGTACGTACATCCACACGCACACGCAGGAACAATCAGACGAGAGAGAAATGGAGAGAAATAAGTGAACTGTTGGGACGTGTGCATGAGCGACTTCCTTACGTTTTCTTCCTTTTATACCCGTTTTCTTTCCTTATTTTGTTATGTGGTACTAGTAAGCGATCCGTCCGTACCGCAGCACACACCCGGTTGGCAAGCCTGCGTGACCCCTGTACTGGTAGCCCTGTCTGGAGGTCAAGGCTGAGTTGAGAAATCTGTATATTTATCTCCATATCTTTATCTAGTTGTTATATACTCCATTTTCTTCTTGACCCTTTTTTATGGGGGTACTTTTTGAATTCTTGTTTTGTACCTTTTCTTTTCCTTTTTTTTCTCCTTCACGTGTGCCAAGGTAATCTGTATGTAAAGGACGGCCACGGGGGTCTGAGCGGCCCCAGGGAGCACCCATGTACTACCCCCTCCCTGTGGTATTACCCTGAGAAAGTGATGGATTAGGATGGAAACTGAATCACTGTACACACACACACACACACACACACACACACACACACACACACACACACACACACACACACACACCAGAAATAGCCCGGTGCTGCGTTTAGTGTATATATGTTACAAAAGAATCAAACACACACACACACACACACACACACACACACACACACACACACAAGGCGGTCTGGTCCCGTGTCGCTGAGATCAAAACATGTATGGTGGAGTGAACTAAGCTTTAAAAACAACGACAGTCTGGCAGTGTATGCAAAAGTTAGTGTTTAATTAATGTTAGTGTGAGAAAACATTATACAGAATCACACTCGTCTCTCTCTCTCTCTCTCTCTCTCTCTCTCTCTCTCTCTCTCTCTCTCTCTCTCTCTCTCTCTCTCTCTCTCGTTCTTTTTCTTTTTGGGTAGTAAAATCGTACGTTTCTTTTTTCTTCTGTGTGTGTTTTTTATTTTCATGTTTTTACTCACTATTCTCCATAAATCCTTTTCATTCAGTCTTTTCCTTATCACAAAAAAGTTATATACGTCGCTAATGTTTTTGTTAAGATTTAATTTACCAGACCAAACTTAACCTGACCATTATAATTACCATGAATAATCTTGTAACTCAGTCCAGAAAAATCATTACACATCTATTTCTTGCATTAGTACCGTCACCATTATCATTTTCTTTTAGCTAACAAGCTCTAATTTCATCTAACCTAACCATCACGTATGATCTAATTAACTATCTAGAAAACATACATTTACTTCTTACCTATGGCATTATCATCACTACTATCCTCCTTACCTTCTTTGATCTAGCAATTCAGAACATAACTCTCTAACAAAAAAGGATTAATTTGTAACAGTAATGATAAAAGAAATAACGAAGCATAGGATTTTACTCGTCACGGACAAAGTAACCATTTCGTTCAGGCAGATTGAGAGGAGAGTGATTCTGTGCAGTTTGCGTATTCAGCCATTGCTTTTCTTCAGGGTTTGTCAGATGTCGCCCCTGACTTGCAGAGGACGTTAACACATGACCTCACCTTTATTTTTAGTGTTACCTTCACCCCTCTGACTGTTTGTGGTGGCACGGCACTTGTTACCACATCTAAACAACCAGGAATGACTTTATCTGGCTACATTCAAACTTTAGCCACTGGGACCCTTGAAGCACTCGACCACTAATGCTGCCACGGGTGTCTCCAAATTGTAATCTAAACTTAATCTTTAACTCGTGACACTTCAGGAGAAACAATAAGAGCTAGAAAGACGACTAAAGGCTTTATAATGTCTAAACTTTGCTATCACTCTTGTTACCAGTGATGTCTTTACAAATTAGATCAACGAGAAGCTGTAACAAACGAATAATGATCTGAATTTACATCGGATCATTTCATTAAGCTCGAATAGAAGTCAAATTGTACTCCAGCTTTTACCAAACCGTTTTATTAAGCTTTGAATAATACTCTTACCTCTTCCCGATCATTTGATTAAGCACAGATAGAGAATACAGCTAAAATTGAGATGCTGCAATAGACAAATGATGCCCTTAGCTTCGCCTGGCCGTTCTATCAAAGCTGAGGTGAGAGCCGCGAGCAGTCAGAGGGTTGACGCCACAGGTGCCCGCCATAGGTGTGTGTGGATGCACCGTCGACTGTCGTTCTTTCCACAGGCAGAATCTTCCATTTGTAACTCATTCCGTCCACTTGTTGTGAATTATAGGAAGGGAAACACTTCGCGGTCCATTTTTTGGGGGGAAACACACACAAGTTGTAATAATATTGTACTACGTTCGTATTCGTTTGGTGTTGTGTTTGACTGAGGCAATACTACTTAGTAACATCACGTATGTATGTATGGCAGTGTATTTGGGTCGTTATAATTACGTATACATTTATCTATATTTTTTTCTCTCATTTTTTATACATACATATATATTATCTGTCCTCATTTGTTTTTGCGTGCGAGTGTCCTGCAGGAGAGCGAGGAGTGCGCTGCCTGGGCCATTGCAGCGCAGGTCCCCGCGTGCGCTCAGCAAAATAACAACCTTTCACATCCCATTGTCACCAGTAAGGCTTGTCAACTGAACTCATGGAAATCAGCAGGCCCGTATTTTGAAGCGCTTTATTATCTCATTTAAGTTTATTTTCAAAGGTTTTAGATGTTTGATTAGGTTCCCATGAGAGTTTTTCTTATTTTCGAATTCCCGTTAAATTTTCACCGAGTCACTTAGCACCATTGAAAGTCGTAACTCACACTAGGACCAGTTTCAAGTAGTTACGGTGTTTTGAGAATGTAGATCTTGTAAATGAATGTATATGAAGTGCTTATTCCTCTGCCAACTATGAACGGAAAGGAAAAAGTTTAATTGACTATCTAATCCTGTAGCTTCTCCAATCAAATGAACACTTGTGAAGCTTCATAAAAGTCAATAAGTCACTCAATAGTTTCGAATCTCACACCAAGGGACTATGATTATTATTTTGCTGAGTGTCAACAGTTGCCTTCTCCTCCGTCTTCACGTAGTCAGCAATAGATCATCAGTAGGAAAGTTACAAGCAGTCCATTTCCATACATATTTTCAGTATTTCCAATCAGCAGTTAAGGTTTCGAGCACACGATTCGAAAGCCGTCCCGAATCACATCTCAGAGCAGTTTGTAGTTACATTTCCATAATTTGACTGACATGAGGCGGAAGAGGAGGCAACATTACATTGAAGTTTTATAAGAATATTCTAATAAATTGCCATAGGTTAAGGCAGAGACCCTTGTTGATATAACGAAGACTGTGACCCCGCTGGAAACAATAAAAGTGTGGCCTCAGTGACTCTTGGCTTTCTTCTTCCTATTCGAAACAATCCCGAGAAACGATTCGCGCGGATAACCTTCCATTTGCCTCTCAGTTCCTTCCATCTTAAGAGAGTGGAGATGTGAATTTATAAAGAATTTAAAGTGGGCGGGAACGAGGAAGCAATGCAAAGAAAGTGAAGATCCAAGTGATAATCCAAAACCCAAAGGTGGAAGGAAAAAAATAAGAAAAGGAGGACATTCTGACATCGCCATCTTTTCTGTTCCTGCCGGGGATGATGAATGGCGGTGTTGTGGCAGCTTCCTCCACAAGGCTCTGACCAGCATTACTGAGGGGCGACAGGAGAGATTACAAACCCAGGTCTCGTATACAGTGTGTCTGTCATGTGGTGTAGGAAGCAAGTGACCCCGGTAGAGATTCCAAGCAGGGCATCAGGGAGAGGGTGGCATGAGTAACGAGAAGGGTGTCACAAGGGATCACAGTGGTATAGTCATTAGCTGTCCTGGTAAATTTGCAGTTTCAACCAATATACCCTATCTTATATTTTTCCCCCCTATATCTAACAAGCTTGAGGACCTTCTGGGAAAGCGGGGTTTTAACCTAACCTAACCTAACCCCATTTTCCGATAGGGTAAAATAGGGTCAGAAATGCTCGTAGAAGTGTGATCTAGACCGTGAGAATGTGTATAGTTACGTGTGGTGTATTGGTTGAGACTGCAATCATACCGCTGTCCTGTACCTTACTGCATGGCGTGCTCTCAGGGGTCTGTGCTATGAGTCTCAGAGTGAATGGATGCATCTGTGTTTGAGCAGTGACCTGACGCTATAGCTATACTCTCTTCACCAATGTATAGAGACACCAGCTCCTCCCTCACTGCGATGTTTGGCCGGTTCGATTCTTTCCCCTTTGCAGTGTCCTGAGGTGTGGCATTGACTTTGACGTTGTTTTATTAGTTCGATAAACACTGTGGGACATTTCTACTATAGTTATGGCAGTGTAGACATGGTGATCAAACCTGTGCCCGTCAGGTGTCAACAGTGGTAGTTTAAGCGCATAATTCCTTCTCCACCCTCACTCGCACCTTCCTTGTGAATATTTTTAGATGCGAGAGACAAGGCCAAAGTAATGAAGACAAACGTTACAATTTGGCGTGCAATCTGCCCCTTGTGTTTCCCTGTCTTTGTGTCTTTGTTTTGTCCCTCGGAAACAAAGTGTTCTGTTGGATATGCTTAGGTCGTGTTTGTTTGTTTGTTTGTTTGTGTGTGTGTGTGTGTGTGTGTGTGTGTGTGTGTGTGTGTGTGTGTGTGTGTGTGTGTGTGTGTGAAGAAACAGACAGATAAACAAATAGAAACCGGGGAAGAAATATATGTATAAAAATTCAAGGGATTTATCCCGTGTATCCCCCTTCCCTCCCTCACACACACACACACACACAGCTGCTAGATACGGACATACCTGAACGCATCTGTTACAAAAAAATTCCAACGCAGTAATGCCCGTGAACACCTGCCCTTCCTTGTTAACTTCAACACCTGCAGCAACAACAACGATGGTAATAACAGTAATAACAATAATGATAATGATAACTGTCAATAATTATAATGAAGATAATAACAATGTAAAGTGAAAACTATAATTTGACCCAAGATTAAGCAAAGCAATCCTAAATGAATGAATAGACTTAGTAACTACAAGGACAAATGAAGGAATGAATGAATAAACTAGTAGAAATAATAGTTAATAATGAAAATAGACAACAGGATGATTTTCTACACGATGCACAGAAAACACCGATGAATGGATGGAAATCGCAGCTAGATTGGTAGATGAACGAATGAATGAAGACAATTGCGAAAGTGTTAGGTAAAAGTTATAGAGAGAAGAGTCTCAGCCTTCACCCTCTTCTTTGTAACCACACCCCGGCAATTTACACACGCCTATATTCGCAATCCTCATGTCTGAAACGAACTGTATAAAAAAATAAATAAATAAATAGAAAATAATAAATCAATGAATAAATGAATAAATAGATAAATAGATAAATAATAATAATAATAATAATAATAATAATAATAATAATAATAATAATGATAAATAAATAAATAAATCGATAAATGGTAATAGATAATGATAATTAGTAGTATTTTGAAAGTTTATACCTAAGACACTATAAATTACAACAAAAACTCTATTAAAGTGAATGGAAAAACGAAATAAAAAAAATGTATATAAATGAATAAAGTAAGTGTGTGTGTGTGTGTGTGTGTGTGTGTGTGTGTGTGTGTGTGTGTGTGTGTGTGTGTGTGTGTGTGTGTGTGTGTGTGTGTGTGTGTGTGTGTGTGTGTGTGTGTGTGTGTGTGTGTGTGTGAGTATGAGTGTGAACGTGTCGTAATAACTTGAGCAATAGCGCCCTGTTTTCACATTGCGGTCACTCAATCCTAAGTTCCCGCCATAACAACCAATTCATTACTATAACACACGTATACACATTATTCTAAGGGCAAATACGTACTTGCATACATATATACTTGTACACACACACTCTCTCTCTCTCTCTCTCTCTCTCTCTCTCTCTCTCTCTCTCTCTCTCTCTCTCTCTCTCTCTCTCTCTCTCTTAACCTGTACATTCAGAAAGGTGTGGGTGAATTGACACTTCATTAACTAGAATCCTTTAGGTTGAAACGCCGCTTTAGCTAAAAATAATTGTAGGAAGGCTGGTTCATCAGGTCAGGAGCCGTCTGCACCTACAGTAGTTTTCCATTATGTAACTCAGATTCTCTCCCCATATAGCACGAGTCGGAAATGTAGTTTCTCTCTCTCTCTCTCTCTCTCTCTCTCTCTCTCTCTTGAGGTGAGTATAATCTATATGTGTTCATACGTTACTTGAACGATTTGTGATTTTTCTTTATTCATTTGTTTTACCTCTCAACTTAGCTTTATTATTAGTTTGGATGCAGGTGTAAAATGACATATAGGTACATCTTATTTCTCTACTATTTCATTCACTCATTGCCTATATTGCTTCCAAAACCTTCATCTTTACATATTATTTAGCCTAACAGATACTTAAACTTTTTTTGTGTACCTTATTACGGCATGAGTAGCAACCAATGAACGTACTCTTGCTAGCAGCCTAAGTGACGAAGGTTTCTGTGGTAACTAGTAGCGAGTGAGTGATCATGTAAGGACTTCGTGGTGTGCTTGGCTACGACCCCTGGGTGTCCTTCGTCTGCCCCTTACGACAAGGTCATACAATCCTGTGTCCTCTTCCTTCTCTTCTAACATGTATCTCTTTCTAGCGCTTAAATGTTGCTTCTCATACTTATTTCCTTTATTTTTTTTTTTTTCATTCTAACGTTTTTTTTTTTATAGTTCCATGCTTTTCCTTTGCGTATATCTATTGCATATTTCTTTTCTTATCTCTTTCTATCTCTCAGGTTCTTATCTTGTTCTTTATTGTCTTTACTTTTTCTTTTGTTAATTTTTTTGTTGTCTGATTGTGCATTCCGTGTATGTATTGGTTATTTCTCTTCTACTTCTTGTAACATCTATATATCTTTTTTCAATGGTTTAGGTATTCTTTCTGTTTCTTGTTTTTTTTCTATTTTTCTCTCATTTTTTTCTTTTGGTTCTATGATTTTCTTTCGTATATTTTCTTTACTTTCTTTATTTGATTAACACATTGTTCACCCTTGAAGTAGCCTCGAGATAAGACCTCTTTTTCAGCTCTCACTATCTAGATTGTGTTTAACCTTCCTTTCACTTTCCTTGAATGATGTGCGTTCTATTGAATTCACCCTTGGTCTTCTGCGCTTTTCTTTTTTATCTTCTTTCACAAACAACTCTGCAACTGTTTCCTGTACAGCACTGCATTCTTTCCTCTCATTACTTTCTATAACTTTGCTACTGTTTATATTATCTTGGCTATTTTTAGTCTTCCTTTCACTTTCTTTAAACTTTGTCTTTTCTTGCTTCATGTTTTCCTTGGCTATTTTTTTCTTCCTACCTGGTGAACAGACGTCATTCTTCATAACTTTTTGTTCCGTCGGTCTTCACTGAAACTGTCTATACTTGCTTGTGTTTTAGTTACAGAATGATTCATCAATATTGTATAGCATTATCTGTTGCAACAATATCTACTAAAACCCAAACCTACTTAACCCTGAAGTGACAGCAGTGCTCATATAGATAAGACCATCAAGGACAGAGACTTTCATATTTATACAAAGCCGCAATGGTAGAATGCAACAAAGCCCTTAACAGCAGTCTACATAACTCACCATCAACCTTCTTTCATATCTAATTACATTACAGCACCTAGGAACCAGAATTTCCCACAATGCCGGGATTTCACATAGATTCGGGCAAGTCTAATATTAGTTCGTCCTCGAGAATCAGCTGACGGCGGTCTGGGTGTCACGTGGTGTATTTTGCGGCCCTGTCATTGGGGATAATGGGACACATGGACGCCCTTATTCCTAGCCATTTGCGAGGCCTGGAGACACTGGTGTGGGTGTGTTAGTTGCTGGGTAATTGGTGGCGTGGGCAGGGAGAGAATAAGTGAGTGAGTTATACAGAGGGAGGCACAAGGAGGACCTGTTGTGGCTGGTGACTTGTGTGTTCTGTGTTGCTAGGAGCCTTCAGTCCTTCCCTTACCCTGTTGGTGATCTCCGTCCTGCTCTGCTCTCCACACTTCTCTCCTCTCATCGCCGTGGTTGTAAGTGTGACCTATTGTGTTGATATTGCAGTGTGTTCACTAAATAATTGATGGTTGTGTATGTGGATGTCTGACAGTATGAGATATGGTGTTCTGAGTGAGGAAACTTGATTCATCTCCGGTGCTGAGATATATTAAGACCAGGATTTACACCTAGATTAGTTTATATTGCATCTGTTGTTTCTTGGCATTATCGTGTTCATAACTGGTGTGTGCGTGACGAGGTGTGTGGTGGCGTGTAATCTGTCGTGTGTGATGCAAGTTTGACATTGAAAAGTCATGTAACCCTGCTGGGCATGTGGCGTGACGGAACCAGCCTCTGTGCACTGGTGAAACAGGGCTAGTGAGCACCTTCCGAGGACAATTTGGTCATGTTCATCTGTCTTGAATGCTTTGTTGGTAAAGATTCACCAAGTCTTTACCCTCAGCTTTATTACATGGCTTTACTTTTATGTACTGCCTGAAAAAAAAAATGCTTCATGGTTTGGCTCACAGTCTGATTTGGCAGGTGGCATGCAAGAGTCATTGAGTAGTAGTATAAATAGCCAGTTAAAATTTTATCATTAATGTCTCATTACATTCTGTGTCCTGCCCTCCCAGCCCCAGTAAACATGGGGGCTGAGGGGAAATGGAGTGTTTGAGTAGGAAGTGCAAAATGAAAAAAAAAATTAGTGAAATTATATTTTTTGGGGGGCTGGGTGAGCCCACTGAAATATAGGTTGTCAAACCAAACCTAACCTAACCTAACATGAAGGCTATGACCCCATTGAGCTCCCTGACTTAACTTAGCCTCACCAGGATGCAAGATGTGTGTACTATTAATTCACCCAGTGCCATTGTTGAAGTATACACAAAGATAGATTTGTAAAGTGCAAAAATGTCCCAAAATAATCAGTGATATGCCAAATACTCACAGAATTACAAAGAACTTGATGCAGTAGTTTGACACTAGTGGATATATTTTACCTTCTAAATTTCAACAGGAGCAAGATGTCAACCAACAATACAATACTACGGCTGGCCACCTACATGTGTCCAGGGATGCCTGTGGAGTATTACGAGTTCCTGGCAGAGTACTTGGAGCATGAGCTTGGCATCCACACCGAGCTGCTGTACAGTTCACGCATCAAAGGACCGAACATCACTCGGGGAGACCAGGACCGTGTTGACCTGGGTGAGTTTGGGATTCAGTTTATCTTGCTTTTGTCAAAGTAATGGATGCTTCTTTCAGGTCAGCCTAGTAAGGAAGAAAATATAAAGCTTTATTTATTGTTTTTATGCACTTATTTCTTCATGTGCTTTCTAGATGAGTGGCTGTCACGCTGGTCTGTACAGTGAGATGTTAAAGACACGCTACGGACTGGAAGGTTGACTCAAAGTACTCACTACCATAACATGATTTGCCAATGCCGTGCTGTATATATGGCATTTTGTCCATCCTTCGTGCCATGGTGTTGTTGAGCAAGATTAATTCCTTTTATATTGGTGTTGAGCATTCATTCATTCATTCTGTATCTAAGTTTGCCTCATGAGATGGTCTGGTAATGATGAATGCCTTGGGTCTGGTTTGCCGTCATGAGGTTTATGCTCGCCCCATTTTCAGCTCTTGCTCACTGGCAGAGGGACATGAGCCATCCACTTTACTAAATAAATCTTCCTGAACTGATAAGAGTCAGGTGAGATTTGATCTTGCATTTACCCCAACCCTTTTTTTCCCCTTTACTTAGCGCTTGTACTATCTGTCCATTCCTTCCCCAGTCTTCAGCTTCCTTCATCTCTCTCTCTCTCTCTCTCTCTCTCTCTCTCTCTCTCTCTCTCTCTCTCTCTCTCTCTCTCTCTCTCTCTCTCTCTCTCTCATCCAAAAAAGTAGCTTTGCCTTTGCTTGAATGTTTAGAAGTAGTGCTTATCGCAATCCTCTTTTCAGTTTTTCTTCCGTTTGATTTTCCTCCAGAACTTGAGACATTTTTTTCCATCAGCTAATACTTATTTTTATTTCAGTTGATAAGTATTTTTTCCCCCTGGTGTAGTTATTGTTTGTTTTTGCATGTGCATCTTTTTTGTGTAGAAGCTGGCAAAGGTTGTTTTGGCTTTACTTAAGTCTTTATTTTGAGTAACTTGGATTATATGATTTTAGTTTTCTTGATATATTAATGCTGGTATTTTCAGTTCTATACCTAACTACAATATCTGGTATCACCCTCTTGTCATGCCGCAATGAAACTTGTTTGATACGCATACTATGGCATCAATTTTAAGTACGTACCTACTGGAGTGACCTATTACCTATACATATATACAGTATAATTCTAAAATGTCGATATACAGTATATGAGTATGTATATTTTTGTATGTACAGTATGTCTTTTATAGAGAACCAGTTATTATGTTTGTAGCACTTTCACTAAACCTGCCACTCTCTCCTCCAGCCACAGTACACCCATGAGGCGTATGAGGAAGGCATCCAGCTAATCACTATTCTATGTAATTTATATTATTGTCTATCATTTTATTGCCTTCCAGATAAAGATTAGTGACACATTATTATAATTTATTCCCACTTCTGTCATCCCTATCCAGAATGCCTCAACAACATTATTATCAAATTTATCTCTCCCCCTCTCTTCCTCTTCCTGACTCCAGAATGCCTCAGCAGTGCTGGTAGACTAGTTTAGTGTCTTCCAAAACTTCAATTTATTTTTATGAGAAACCACTTAAGCAGCTTGTTTTTTCTCACTTTATCCTTTTAGAAATTGCACAACTGTTCACCATTAAGGATGCTTCCACTTTTGTTTTGTAGTACTTCTATCAATTTAGTGTTTGTATCTCCCATTGTTATGAACTAAAGTTTCACTTTTGTGATAAGTAAATAATACACAATTTTTAATGTTTCATTTTGTAATGTAACTTTTATAAGGTCTTTTAATCATTGCAGCACATGAAATGACAAAGATGGTTTGAAGTTACTATTTTTATTAAAGATTTAAATCGTGTTTAATGGAAGGATGTAAAGTTTCACCTCAAGGTTGATGAAGACTGCATGGGCTGAGTGATCATGCAACTCCTCATCTCTCAATCCTCATTGCTGTGTTGTGTGTTGCAGCGTTCGTGTCCACAGTGGCCTACCTGGAGGAGTACAGGTCCAGCAGCTGTCCCTTCAAGTTGATGCCTGTAGGGGCAGTGACGCTGCATCCCACCAAGGGCAGCCTGCTGGGATACTACTCAGACATTGTGGTGCATCGGGATGTGAAGTGAGTGTGTGTGTGTGTGTGTGTGTGTGTGTGTGTGTGTGTGTGTATTTACCTAGTTGTATTGTACAGGGTTCGAGCAGGGCTCATAGTGTCCTGTCTCCACATCTCCATTTATCTAGTGTTTCTTTAAAGTTATGCACACTATGTGCTGCAACAATTTCCTTATCCAATGCATTCCATTTTTCCACCGTTCTGTGTGGAAAACTGTATTTTCCAACATCCTTCACACACTGCCTCATCCTGATCTTCTATTCATGTCCTCTTGTCCTTCCATCTCCTTCCGCCAACAGCACCAGGTCTTCTTTGTCTATTTTTTCAATATCATTTACTATCTAATACATTGTTGTTAGGTCCCCACGTTCTTTTCTATCCTGTAAGGTTGGCAGTCCTATATCCTTCAGTCGTTCTTCATATGTGAGGTCCTTTAATTCCGGCACCATCTTTGTATCCTTTCCAGTTTTCTTATATCTTTTTTAGAGCTTGGAGACCATGTCACTGCTGCATATTCCAGCCTGGGGCTGTGTGTGTGTGTGTGTGTGTGTGTGTGTGTGTGTGTGTGTGTGTGTGTGTGTGTGTGTGTGTGCATTTACCTAGTTGTGTATTACAGGGTTCAGGCAGGGCTCATAGTGAATTGATATTTTGAGTAACTTGGATAGTATGCATTTAATTTTCGTGATATATTAATATAGTTTTTTTGTTTTATTCCTAACTACAGTACTTGGTATTACCCTCTTATCACATATATATTTACCTAGTTATATATTACTTACAAGGTTTTAGCAGGGCTCATAGTGACTTGTCTCCATATCTGCTTTTATTCAACTTTTCCTTAAATTTGTACACACTTTCTGCTGCTACAATCTCTTCACTCAATCCATTCCAGATGTCTACCGTCCTTTGTGGAAAACTAAAGTTTTTAATGTTCTTTAAACACTGACTTCATGAACTTGGGAGTGTTATTTGTCGATATCCATCTATACAGTTTACTAAGTTATACATCGTTATTAGATCTCTTTCCTGTCTATCCTTCAAAGATGATAGTTCCATTTCCTTCATTCTTTATTTATAGGGAAGATCCTTTATTTCTGGCACCATTCTTGTAGTACCCTTTTGGATTCTTTCTAGTTCCCTGATGTCCTTCTAGCTGTATGGTGACCACACCACTGCTGCATTTTCTAGTCTAGATCTTATCATAGTGGTTATAAGTGTGTGTGTGTGTGTGTGTGTGTGTGTGTGTGTGTGTGTGTGTGTGTGTAGGACCTGAACTATTTACACTCATAAGGTCTTATCTCCATAGCTATATTAATCCAGCTTTCTTTAAGTTGGTATGAACTTACCTTTGTCATCATATCCTTTTAGCTTCAAAAGAAATACTATTAATTTGTCATTTTTTGAGAAAGGTGATATTATTAAGTATCAGACTGAGATCCTACTGTTCTTATGACCAAACCACATGTTACACTGATGTCTTCCCTGGGTGGTTATTGTGTCTGCAGGGATAGAGTGAAGGAGTTTTATGACATCCGAGGCTGCAAGTTTGTCCACGCAAGAGAGAACTCCTTGGCCAGCAACAGACTGGTCCTGCGCATGCTGAAGCAGATGGGGGAGGATGCCTCATTCTTCTCTGATATACAAGGTCTTGCTTTAAAGTCTCTGCATGGGGATTGGCAATGAAGTGGGTTTTTTTTCAATTTTATGTTGCTCTTGGCCAGTTTTCCCTATTACATAAAAAAAAGAAGTGTTTCTTTATGGCTGAAATGATAGTGGCAGAAGATTTTACTTCAATATTTCACTTTGTAGTTATTCATAGGTTTACATATTCACAGTGCTGGATTTACTGCTTTAATTTATTTTACTACTCTTAGTTTTCAGTTTTAGGTTCACCCAGTAACAGTAACACTGCACAATGTCAGCCTCTTCACTAAGCATCTTTATACCAACAAGTCCAAATGATACAAAGCCGTGGTACAGTGGAACCATGCGTGCTTTGGGATTCGAGGGGTCTCCAAGCGCACGGGTTCGAATCCTGTCCACGGTCCAAGTCTAGGTTGGGCTTTCTCACTCGGGGTAACGGTTTCCTAGCGGGTGGGCTTTGAGATAGGGGGTACCCAAAAAGTATCCCCTTTAGCCCAGAAATTCCCGTGAAAAGCCCACATGGTATAAAAAAAAAAAAGCATCTTCCACCACCAAAAATTGTTTAAGAACACTCATTATTTTTTATCATAACACTGTGGAGGCCAATTGTGTTGAATTTTATCTTGATCTTTTGGTTCCACAGCCTCTGGAGACCACATGAGTTCAATTGAGATGGTGGTGTCAAAGAAAGCTGAGGTAGCAGTGGTGGATTCCCTGTCCCTGTCCAATTACCTGACCCGCCACTACTACCAAGAGCCAGAGCTACATCTGCAGGTGTCTTGGGGTCCTCTGCCACCCCACCCCATCATCTTCAATACTAAACTGCCAGGTGAGCTGTTTCTGGCACTCTACGAATATAAGCTATCTTTGTGCAGGTGTATATGGTAGTTAGTGTCTTGCATTGAGCTGGGTTACAAGAATCGTCATTGTATTTCTAGCTTAGTGTTAAAGGGGACTGAAAGGAATGAAGTGAAGAGACAGGGAACCTCTTATCTGTATTTTTATTTGTCATACTCCCAGCTACCATTATTTAATGGGGCAATAGCAGTGTGGTGATGCTTCTCTGAAACTGATTATCAATTTCAATCACAGCATCAGTTTTTTATTTTTTTTTTGGGGGGGTGGGGGCAGGGTGGCTATAGCACCTGTAGGCATACTTGAAGAGTATGTATGGAAAGGGCTATTCAGCTTCTGCCCATTAGTGTCACAGGCAATCTTATTTATAATGGTACCCATATCAAGGCCCATATCACCCAAGCGCATCTTTGGTGTAGCCACCTAAAACCTAGGTATCATGGTGACGTGTGTAACTTTAAACCACTCGACAAATGGCAAAGTTTCAAGGCATTATGTGATGGGATTCAAACCTACATGTGGACATCTGCCCAATCCCACGCTCATCACCTCATCCAATATGCCACTGCCACCCTGAGTTATTTACTAAATACAGCTATAAAATTTTCTTGTGATCATTATCGCACATTGCTTCTTGTGAGTTCTTGTCTGACCAACCAAATGACGAGATACTAGATGATCATTCACAGCTGAAGAACTGATTAAAGACTGATGGCATTCAGTTGATTTTGCCATTATTGTTGAAAAATAAAGTTAATATACTACTAGTTTATATTATAGATTGTAACAGAATATTTTTACTGGGATTAATATTGGATGCATGTTGCAGCTGAGTTGGTGAAGAGAATAGAGGAGTCCTTGCTGAGTCTGCAGAAGAAGCCTAGCTGGAAGGAGAGGCTTGAACGCTTCAGTATTACGGGTTTCCACAAGACATCTTTTGACAATTATCTTGAGGCAATAGACATTCTAGAAGCTACTCAGTCACTTAGCTTTGGGATTACATATTATTAATGCCTTCTTTTAGTAGTTCAGACCTTTGTTGAGTTTGACCTATCAATTCGTAATGTTTATTCCAATTAACATTTCATTGACTTGAGATTCTTCATTGTGGTATTTTCATTGTAAATATACTGCACCTATATTATTTTTCTTCCAAGGTGGTTGCCAGGTAGAATTGTTGTTGTTGTTGTTGTGTGATGCCTGGATGCTTGTGATGTGTGTTAAATGGATAGGGAGACAGATGATATGAATGGATTGATTGATTAAGACGAAGCAACAACAGAGTCCATATGATGTTCACAGCTGAGAAGTAGATGGAATTTGTTTGATCTCCCTCACATGTTGACAACATAAGACAGAGTTGCTCTTTGAATCTTTTTTTAAATTTTTTTTTTATTTATTTATTTTTTAAACACTTCACTATTCAATCTGTAGTTCATTACAACTCGTGTAATCTTTTCTTACATGAAAATTATTTGGGGTGTCCTTGAGTTGGATGAGTGTTCTCCAGCATATTACTTTTATGATTAACTAGAATGTAATGGCATTCAGGACTATGTTGTTGCTATGTTTGGTACACATCAATCCCTTGTGGTGATATGTAATTGTAAGAGTAGCCGGGATGGTTGGCATGTGAATAATTCCAAGAAATCTGTGTAGAATTTAAGTTTTGTAATGTTGAGTATGGTAGAAGGTAAGGACTGATGTTTTTGTATGAGTGGCAGTCCCTCAGGACCTGTAAATAAGAGAATGGTGTGTGTGTGTGTGTGTGTGTGTGTGTGTGTGTGTGTGTGTGTGTGTGTGTGTGTGTGTGTGTGTGTGTGTGTGTGTGTGTGTAATTCACTGTTTGATCTGCTGCAGTCTCTGACGAGACAGCCAGACGTTACCCTACGGAACGAGCTCAGAGCTCATTGTTTCCGATCTTCGGATAGGCCTGAGACCAGGCACACACCACACACCAGGACAACAAGGTCACAACTCCTCGATTTACATACCGTACCTACTCACTGCTAGGTGAACAGGGGCTACACGTGAAAGGGGAGACACCCAAATATCTCCACCCGGCTGGGGAATCGAACCCCGGTCATCTGGCTTGTGAAGCCAGCGCTCTAACCACTGAGCTACTGGGCCGTGTGTGTGTGTGTGTGTGTGTGTGTGTGTGTGTGTGTGTGTGTGTGTGCATGCGTGCGTGCGTGCAAGTGGGAGAATATTTGAGATTGAGTGTTGAGACCTATTGACAGTGTTGGAGCACAGAGTCTACCCTATGGCAATCATCTTGAATGACTGCAATAGTAAACATAGTTTGGGGAACATTAAAGGGTTTAAAACCATATACATCATGAGTATCTATATTTATAAAATGTTGATGGGTTGTAACAAAATGCAATGGTGGGTGAATCTGCCAATGTTAAAAACTGCTGCCAAGTGTATGTGGGTTGCAGCAATCTGATCAGAGGCTCTGCAATGGAAGAACATTGTTCCTTCCACTTATTTAGGAATCATGAATCTAAGAAGCATGTTCAAAGTTACACTTTGTTTTTGTACCTTATGACCATGTTAAGCAAGCCCACCTTCATTAATTTGGTCAAATGGCTCTTCATGTTGTGTGATGCAGTGTGCACAAGGACGGCAGCAGTATTGTGATGCACTATGTAGCAGCCAGATAGTCAGTAGTGATTAAACAATTTTAATGCCATTCTACTTTGTACCTCAGTCTTATCAGATTAAAACAATTATTTGTCCTTAATTTTTTTCGTATTTTAACTAATTTGCTTTTTATCTCAGATTTGTTTACAGTAAATTGTAACCAGTATATTGTTTACCATTTTAGGAATTTTCTTAGTGTATACAGTGCTATTTATACACTTTGGTTGGTGTATATCATAATGCATCACTAAAAAAAAAAAAAAAAAAAAAAAATATATATATATATATATATATATATATATATATATATATATATATATATATATATATATATATATATATATGAATGTATTAGGGAATAATATAGTTCCCTAAGTTCAAATCTTGGATTATTAATGTGATATGAGCATGCTCATAACACATTATTCTCACTGCAAAGTGTAAAGTACTGGGATTTCTCAAATTATGCCAGGGATACGTTCCTGAAGGGATTGTGTAATGTAAAAATCGCATAAAGTGCAAATGATTACTGACCTAAATGGTACACTGAAAATGAGCTTAAAGCACGGAGGGACAGTGTGTTTGCGGTACACATGGTGAACACCTGGTGGCCGCATCACTGAACTAAACCAATCGTGCAACTTCATTTTCTTGACATCTAAATAATTTATGTAACATGAAAAAAATGACTAGGTTTTTTACCTTGTATTATTCTAAAACTGCATATTCTAAACTAGCATAAATTGAGAAATCCCTGTATATAAATGGCTGATAACGCCAAAGCTTAATGAATTTCCAAGAAATGAGCTAAAATTGACAATCATAGCTAAGTGGAGACATTATGAGTTGTGGAAGGTGATGAGAGTACTTTATTCCTGACTAGTTTAGCAGGCTAGACCTGAGAGCCACATTCTGATGAGAAAGTCTTATAGGCAAAACTAGTCAGGAAGAAAGTATTCCCTTCACAGCCTGTGTTTTCCTTCATCAACCTTCCACAATCATAGCTAGATTTATCCTGAGTGTATTGTATTGCACATTGTGGCTTCAACTTATCAATTTTTATACAATGCATCACAATATCACTGCCTCCAGTTTGACATGTGTGTATGATGAGCCCCTGCAATGTGCAACTTGTACATAACTTGGCAGTAGCTTTGTGTAATCTTTAGAAACTTTATATGCAAATCTTTTGGATTATAAATTATAAACTTGCTGCTTTTTTATAGATATTCCCCCCAACATCCTACCCCATCCACTCTTCAGACGCAGAATATTACTGTGCCATGTAAAGGATCTTTGATCCAAGGAAAAGTGTGGACCCATTAGAGGTGAAGTGAACAGCACTGTCCTTCAGTGAAAGTGTTACCTGCTCGCCCATCTCCTCCATGCCCTGGAGCAGTCCTACCAGTGTCGGCATGCAGCGAGGTCCCAGCAAAGGATCCTTGTACCTGTGAAGTGTGACCTTCATGGATGGCTTGATGGCACGCTCTCGTCGCTTGAGGCGCGTCACCAGGGCAGCCACAGTGTCTCCCTCATAGACAGGCAGACAACACTGGAAGAAGCCAGCATGAGCTTGAGGGTTGACCAGAGTGAGAGGGAGGTTTGGTGCTGTGGTGAAGGTGATGAAAGGTTCCCCAGGCACCACTTCTTCCTGTGTGCGCTCATTGTCACAGTCCTCAGTCCACCCCAGACTCAGCCCCTCCAAGTCTAGAGTTCCACGCACATAATCAAGATTCTCTTCCAAGATACTACGCTCATCAAAGTCAACAGTATTCTTAAGGGCCTTCTCTCCAATGGTGTTCATCCTTTCTCGCACCAGCTGAGCAAATGGCATTACTTTCTTCATGTACTTCTTGAGGGCAGGATTGGCACCCAGGGCCTTGCTGAGTGTTTTGTTATCAGGGAGGCAGTTATTGTTACCCTTGTAAAGTTCTTGCATTGTTGCCAGAATGGTGCTCTGCCACTTGGGGAAGGTTTTGGCAATCCAGATAATGCCATGTGAGGGTACCTGGGGTGGTGCAGGTGCCTCTCCTTTCTTGGGCTTGCTTGGGGTCATGTGGGCCTTCAGGCGAAGACGGAAACGGTGAGAGGCCTCGGCAAGGTATTCAGAAGCTTGCACCAGGGTGAGGTCAGGCTCCTCCATGACTGGCCAGGTGGTGTTAAGGACAGACTCTTTGTTACCTAACACTTTCTGCCACACGTAGTCACACACATGTGGACAGATTGGGGACAAAATAATCACTTGCGTGGTGAAGTAACGCTGGACAAGATCCCAGTGAAGTCCCCCTTGAACTTGTGCTCTCTCCCTGTACTGGTGGAACAAATTACTGTATTCAAAGAAGCAGGTCCGAAGGGCTTCCTTAAACATTAAGTTCTTGTAATGTTCATCTGCCTCCTTTATCTTCAGGTTCATCTCAGCAGTGAACATCCTGTCGTTAACTGTAAAGGACGACCCGCTGCGCATTGAGGCCTTTTCTGACAGCATTTCCTTCACCAGCTCCACAAATGTCCACAGTCTGAGCACGGCAGAGTCTGCTACTTGAGTCTCAAAGTTTGCATCCTCCACTGAGTCTCCAGAGTTAGCCAGGGCCATTCTGGTTCCATCAGCCCCAAAGTTATTAAGAGCATCCACTAATGTCAGGAAATTACCAGTTGACTTTGACATCTTCTCTGAATTCAGAAGAAGGTGGCCATTAGCTCTGATGGACTGAGGCCACTTGTCAGGCTGACTTGGCCAGATGGCAGTGTGGTTGTACAAGTAGTACGTCAAATGGTTTGGCACCAAGTCTTTCCCTGATGCTCTCAAATCCACAGGGTACCAAAAGCCAAACTCATGTCTCATTTTCTCCAGTCCTTCTTTTTTGATAGGTGTCTTGGGTGGCTTGTTAGTTTGGTGGAACACGTAATCCCATACTTCAGGTGTCATTTGCTCTGGAGTGATGCCAAACTCACCCTTCTCCTGGCCGTACACATCAGGATGCAGAATGTGGGCCACTGCATAGTAAGCCATGTAGATAGTGGAATCAGACAAGGACTCAATCAGCCAATTCTCATCCCAAGGCAGGTAGGTGCCAAGCCCATACGTTCTGGAGCAGGCGTGGCCCTTCAGCCAGTCCAGCGTGGCCTCAAAGTTCCGCCTCACCTCTTCGTGGTAAGTTTCCAAGCTGTTCAGGTTCTTCTGAGTCTCTGCCCGCCACTTGGGCTCGCCATAGTCCAGGTACCACTGGTCACACAGAGCCACCACACACTCATCTCCAGACCGGGATATGATCTGCTTCTCTGGCTCCTGGTACACCATCGCCTCCTTGCTCTTGACCAGCTTCTCTTGTATTCCCTTCTTGACATCCTGAACCTTCTTCCCCTTGAACTCTCCCACAATGAGGGTTCCTTCATAAAAGCCTCGCAGATACACCTTCTCCTTGGCTTCTATCAGCTTGTCCTTGTCGTTCTGAGACTTAATACCCATCATCTGACAGATTGTTGGAGCACTCAGTGTCCCATAGTCAGGGACATCAATAATGGGCACAGGTTCCACGTTGACCATCTCCTCGGTGATGCCGTACTTCTCCCTCAGTGCCGGCTTATTCTTCAGATCCACCAGGGCTGCAAAGTCATCAGGTGCATCAGAAGGCACTGAGGTCACCACTCCAGTGCCCTTGTCTTCCTTCACAGTAAGCATAGGCAAGGTGTAAATGGTCCCGTAGCTGGTGAGTGGGGCTGCCAGTTTGAGTCCCATAAGTTCCTTTCCCTTCACTTCCAGAATTGGCTTCACCTCATTCTCAACACTCAGCATCTCCTGGTAGGCCATGTTCCGTGCTGCCCTGCGTGTACACACTACCACCTCCTTCTGTTTGGTCTCCACTGCAATGTAAGTCAGATCTGGGCCCAGCCAACAGTTGGTCTGGCCATACATAGTCTCAGGTCTGAGGGTGGCAGCTATGAGGAACACGGGCCTGGGAGCGAGAGACTTCAGCTTGCCGGTCAACTCCTGCACTCGCATCTTGATGAGGGTGTATTCCTGTGGCCCAACGCCTTCCCCTGATGACCTGTCGTGGTCCATGCAAGGCTGGCCATCCTTAGGGGAGTAAATTGTGTACCTGGAGGAACACCAGACATATAATTTCTCCTCAAACTTTTCTCCTACACATATGCTGACATGAAATCCAATAAATTACACTTTAGTCATACTTACTAATGTTACCAAGAGACTTGAAACTTTTTATACCGGTATATCACAGACAGCTCTTCATGCAACAAAAATTATTAGCATTATAAAATCAGGCTGAATGCAAAAAGATGGGGACACATGCATTTAAGTATTTCAGTTTCATCCAGAGTAAATCAACAAGGATGGAGAGCTAAAAGAGCACATTCACACCTTAATCAATATTTTGCCATAAAAAGTACCAGGGTCAGAAGAATGAGAAACACTGACCTTTTCCCGAACTGGATCTTCTTTCTCTCCCTGAGGCGGAAGAACTGCCACCGTACAAAGGAGTCGTAGTATGGGTTACGATCGGTGGTTATGAAGGAGCGGCGCCAGTCAGTGTGCAGGCCGAGGCGCTTAAGGTCTTCAATGCAGCGAGGTGGGAAGTAACGCAGCCAGTGGTCCTCGTCAGTGAACTGCTGAATCTCACTATCCTGCAGCCCAAGACTCTGCATGATCTGCCACTGGTACTTCACGCCTCCTGTCTTGGCTGCAGCTTTGCTCTGGGTAAAAGATGTGACACAACAGTTAAGGGTGATTGATGTGTAAGGAACAGAAAGATGCTAAGGAGTAAAAGACAGTGGTTACATTCTTCACATATCATGCTAGAGCCTAACTCCTTCAGTACCATGATGCATTTTCATATTTATTCTGCTTATTATTTGGCAATTTTATACAGCTCCAGAAACTTATGTAGAGAATAAAACAGTGAAGACAATGGCCATTAATCTTCTAACCTCCACAAACCATTCCTAATGTAAGTAAAATTGTTTAATCACACCCAAAACTTGTGGTAAAAATGCATTCCAGTACTGAAGGCATTAAGAATCACTATTTTTTATGGCATGGTCAGTAATAGACTGTTTACCCCTTGAGTGATCTGACAGGATTCAGTACTCGATGATGACCTTTCCTTGGTAACTTTATGCTTGCTGATAAAATTTCTTATTTCTCAGTGTTTCCATGTTTTCAAAAGGGTGAACATGACAAGACTGACTGTGATTCATTAACATACAGTACAGCAATGGTATCATATGGAAGGAAGATACAGCAACAAGTTAATCTCTCTCTCTCTCTGACTCATAAGATGTCTCACCTTCTTGCCCTTTGATTTATCCTTGATGGTCACTTCCTGCACTTCTTGCTGCTGCTCCTCTTCCTCCTCAGGGAATTTCGGGGGACAGCCAAAGTCAGCCACTTCCCGCTTCAGCTTGTCTGCACTTGCTTTGATGGGCATTCCTGTCAGTAAAGAGAGCTAAGTTGATGAATCCATGCCTCAAAATAAGTCTTCATCATATATGGGTTTCCTTTTTAGGTAACGACAGATCACGCACATTCCAAAGTTTAGTATATGAGTTCTAAGTATTGGAGAATAAATGGTGGGACAAATATTTCAAGGATCTGAGCATCTTTGAATAAATGTAAAGAGAATAATAGTAATTTCTCTGCACACACACACACACACACACACACACACACACACACACACACACACACACACACACACACACACACACACACACACACACAGAGAGGAAGAAAGTAATCAATCTATCACTGAACAAGGGGTTGACAGTCTGTATATGTCAAAGAAACATGAAGACCAATTTATCCTTATTGAAGAAACATGCATCAGTAAATGTTCAGTACCTGTGCAGTGAAGACCAAAGGGGAAGAGACATTTCTTGCCCTTCAGCCGGTGATATCCAACAGCAAACTGCAACAAAATGGAGCAATAAAGCCATGACACTGCTGAGAGAGAGAGAGAGAGAGAGAGAGAGAGAGAGAGAGAGAGAGAGAGAGAGAGAGAGAGAGAGAGAGAGAGAGAGAGAGAGAGAGAGAGAGAGAGAGAGAGAGAGAGAATGTACAAATACACACAAATTCCAAAACCTTTCTTCATTCACAATACATGAAAACAAGTAAATTAGTCCTTAACTCTTTGCAGGCAGTTGAACTAAATATGGATGGTCTAGAATTCAGCAGAAAAATGTGGTACAACTAAATACATATTTCTGCTGGTGTCACCTATAAGTAGTTAGTGATGTGTGTGTGTGTGTGTGTGTGTGTAATTCACCTCGGTTGCCTGCTGGTCACCCAGCCAGTCTTCCCCATTACAGAGCAAGCTCAGAGTTCATAGACCGATCTTCGGGAAGGACTGAGACCACAACACACTCCACACACCAGGAAAGCGAGGCCACAACCCCTCAAGTTACATCCCGTACCTATTTAATGCTAGGTGAACACACCCCACACATTAAGAGGCTTGCCCATTTGCCTATCTGCCCTGGAACTCAAACCCGGCCCTCTCGATTGTGAATCGAGCGTGCTAACCACTACACTACGCGGTGTGTTGTGTGTGTGTGCACTGCAGCTTGATGAATACCACAACAGTAACCCTTGAGTGGTAATGAAGTATTAAATGATGATGTTTTGTTGGTGGTGAGTTGTGGTGCTGTCAGTCAGTCTCAGTCAGTCACACTAATAGGCTGTATCATCTTTTGTCTTGTGCATTAATAAATCATTTTATTGTGATTTCTGAATACAGTATAGTTTTTCTTAAAATACATCTCGTCAATAATTTCTTCCCTTAAAGACTGGTGTACTCACAGAATTTATTTATTTTCCTTCACATGTTACCTTTCTGTCTGCCTAACCATAGCAACAAAGGAGAGCTAACCATGTGAGTCACATTCCCTAGAAGGAGGAAGAACATTAGTGATGAAGAACTGAACAACATTCTAAATCAGGCCCTGGATGACAAGTTTCTGGATGATTTATCAGATGATAAACCATATGATGATGATGATGACAATGACTCTGCCACAGTTAAATACACACCTCACACTTGGTTAGGGTGAAAGTGTGGCCCATGTGGAGGCGGCCATTCATGTAAGGGTAAGGGAAGGTGGCCAGGTACTTCTCAGCCTTCCCCTTGGTTGGTGCATCTTCCTCAAACACCTTCATCTCTTCCCATTGCTTCTGTGTCTGCTGCTCGATGGCCAGCAGATCTTCTAGCTTCTTGCGCGACATCTGAAAGATATCATACACATTTTAGAACTGAATGGTATTTCTTAATATTTCTTTTTCCTTATTACTATCTACAAAGGATGCTGTTTCCTAGACTGTCCACAAAATCCTAAAGGAAGAATGGGCAAACTACAGCATGCCAGCCACATGCAGCACACCAGAGGAATTAGTGTAGCCCCAAAAAATGTTAGTAAATATGAGAAAGTTAATAAACAATGCCAAACAATATTGTAGTATTTCATTTTCTGCAGTGTGCATATGTGTAGGAGGGTGGCTTTTTTTTCTTTAAAGGACTTTCATTTTTTATCTTAAATACTAATCATTAGGGTTAATAAAGTATGCGGCCCCATAAGATTGTGATTTTTAATATGGGCCAAGCACTGAAAAGTTTGCACACCCCTGTCCTAAAGGCTGCATTCTGATGGATGTTAAGAAATAGTACAGTAAATGGTGAAGGAATGCATAACCTCACACCACACATTGGGTGAACACAAAGATCTGTCTTAAATTTGTGAAGTGGATGATGTCAGGGTTTTCTTGTTACATAGATAGACTTCAGGGTTTACTGTCACAAGAGACCAGAGCTTCCCAAGTCCACCACCCAACTATAAGTGACATTTTAGCAGGACTGTGGATGTATGAGTGTTGATCTGTATTGGCTTATGTGTGTACAGCTGACGCTCCGTAATGGGAGTGAACACCACAAGTTGACAGCTGTCCGTGTCACACTCTGGGGTAATGCTCACTCAGGGAGCGTGTAGTGAGTCCACCAGTTCTGCATGCAGCCCTGTGTGTTGCTGCTGGGAGTGTGGGTGTGTCGTATCACTAAGGATGGGGGTGTTGGGGTGGTGACATGAGGCGTGGTGTGCGGCCAGCTGATGCAACACATGGCAGCCACACGTCACCGCCACACCTGGGCGCCCTGCCCTTACCTTGGCACCACTGAGGCTCACGTCTGACGGGGGCACACCAGCAGGGAACACCACAGAGGCGGCTTACTCGGCGAGGACACCTCCACACCCACAAAATAGTCAACAAACACCGCTCCTCACCCTCGCCTCACCCGGCGCCTCGATCCCGTCACACACACACACACACACGCACGGTGGTGCTCAACCTTTGGCCCATCTTGGATTATGCACTCTCTCTCTCTCTCTCTCTCTCTCTCTCTCTCTCTCTCTCTCTCTATATATATATATATATATATATATATATATATATATATATATATATATGCACACACACCAGGACATTTTTCTCAAGGGCGACATTGACTTCAGTTCGATAACAGATACATGCTTTCAAAATGCAGAAAAATACGTATCTATTACTGTTTTGCTCTTTCCAGTTAGAAAAAGACAGTCTGAACTAATATCTACAGGTCATCCTCATGTCCTCCATATTCTCCTCCAAGGCTCCAACCACAACAATTTCTTTAATTAAGAGATTTCTTTGTTCCTATTCAAAGTCGCAACAAAGGTGTCCCCAGTGCTGGCACCTGGCACCATGGCACTGCTGTTTGTGCCATATACATGATAATGATTGAATGAATATAACTCACAGGTATTGCTTTCATTTTTTTTTTTTATTTCAAGCCAAGAGATTCAGAACACCTCACTACAAGTGGATAATACATAAGACTCCACTAATACACTGTTGTCTGTATTAAGGTGTAAAGACTACCTACTACATCTGTCTGTCTGTCTGTTTGTCATCCTTGGTTTGTATGCCTCATCACCACTCCTCTTATATACCTATTTATTATACATAAGACACAAGGGCAAATTCTTCCTCCAATGATCCTGGTGACCTCTATCATCAATCTTTGATGAGTGATGTTAGGGTGTCACTTGCAGCACTAATGTCTGCCCTGTTACTGGCATACAGAGGCAGCCAGTACCAGAGAGCAAGGCGTTCAGATAGATCATTGATGTCCTTGCCAGAGAACACATTTCCATGCCACTTGTCATTACAGAGTAGGTACATTCCCCAGGGCACACCCAGCAGCCACCATCAGGGCCCATTACAGTACACTGGAGGCCCATGTCGCCCTCCTGCCATGTAAATGAATGACATTGCTGATTACAAGTTCTACACTCAATGAAACTCAAATCTAACAAATTGCAACTTACACTGTACTGGACTCCTTCATGACTTACAAGCTCTGGGTATGGCTCTGGGTTTCTCTGAGGGAACAAGGGCTGGGAATCCCTGCTTTGTTTGATAAAGTCTAGTGCTACAAAACTCTTCCAGCCAAACCATGACTGGATTCTCTCTTCAGCATACAAACATGTGTTGTTACCTCTACCTTTAACTTACATTCATGCACATTACATTCACTTGGAAGACCTTGTAAGCCCTGCGATGGGCTGAGGTTTTCGGTCTACATGTCTACTGATGTCAAAGTTTCCTACATAAGGAGACACTGATCACTGCATGATGAATACAGGGTGACACTCAATGTGCTACTGAAAGGCTTTATACTGACTCTTAAAACTGTAATATCATGTATATTACCATGACTAGGCTGAGCTGAGTCAAGACTATACCAGTAAAATTCTGCAATATCATTTAGAACTATTCATTAAACAGTTTTTAACTGAGTAAAATAGCATGCCAATAACTCTGCCAGTGATTAAACAGCAGAAAACACAGCAGGACCTACAGCACATGTATGGGTGCTGGCTGATACAATCACCTGACATCCATCCTAACAATACCAAGGAATGGCATTAAGATAATCGTCAACAATGTAAAAAGGTAAATAGGAGAGGAATGAGATTTTTGAGGATACAAGCAGTACAGGATTGACTAAGGAATGACAATGACAAAAGGTATTCAGTGGAGTAAAGGTAGAGGAGACAGGTGCTGCTTGAAACTAGCATCCCTGTGTCCTCAAGGAATGCCAGATAAACACAATTTTGTTTTTGCACCTAACCTCACCAAATACACAAGGGAGTCCCTCAAGGAGCCAAGTTCTCTACCCCCAAAATCTAAACCCACATGCTGGCTGTACCCTTAGATGGTGTTACCACAGGGGAATACATACATTACAGAGAAAAGAAGATAAATATTGACAACATGCTTACCACAAGAGTGAACTATAGTGACTAGAAAATAAGTTAAATCAGCAGCCCATGTTCAATGGAAAATAAGTTCTCAAATTGTAAGGATAACAATCATATGAGTATATCACTGTACTTGGAAGATGGGCTGCTGTAAGTAGTTGAGACATATGATACACAATCCATCACAACCTCGGCCACCAACCCACCAACACCAACAAATACAACCAACTATCAGACCTGATTACATCTCAGTTCTCAGTGACCCCATACCTGAAAAGACACAAAATAGCTCAATACAGCTGATGAAGTTCTTTGTTTGGGGTCCTTACATAATCATCTGGGTCATACAGTTTATAAATATTCAGCCAATAAGTACAATATTTACATTCCTTGTACAATTGCATAGCTAAGCACACAGTAAAGCTTCTCTCTGTCTCTCCTACACAAACCTTAAATGTTCACAGACTTAACAAATAACATAGAAAATGAGACCAAGTTGTAGAAGATCATCACCAAGATGGGGATAAATAATGAGACACACCTTATAATCATAAGCCTAGGAGTAGATCATGGCCAGCTGGACACACACACACACACACACACACACACACACACACACACACACACACACACACACACACACAAGACATAACACCTAAGGTCCTTATTAACATAAATCTTGCAAATACACAACACTTTACAAATCTCATGCAAATAAACAAAGGCAAAAGAGACACAACAGCAAATAATATACATCAGATCACAAGATGCATTAATACAAACTGCTTGCATTAGTCACTCAAATCTCTACAAAAACAAGCACCAAAATGACACACCAAGGTTCACACACATGTAAGACTTAGGATGTCTATAAGTTGTAAGGAACCATGATGAGAATGCTGTCTTTTTTCTTTCCTGTTTCATGACCCTTACAAAGTTACCTTCCCAAACCATGAAGGCCATTTCTGACATTTAAAGCCAGGCAGTTACTGAGGATCTAGTGGCTAACAGGCTTCTAGTCATGTGAATAGTATAATAGTTTTTTCTTGGCCTTATCAAGAGTCAGTAACAAGTAACATGAGGCCGAGACAAGGAGGTAAAGTTACAATCAGACTTTGTAATATGTTGCATTCCTTATCCCTGTATTCAATGTTCTTTCACACTCTTAAAGCTTCATTTGCCTGCCAAGTACCTGGCATTCACCTGATTCTGTAAGATAATCAGCATATGGGAGGACTTCAGATTGAGAGTAAATGCAAACAACCAGTGGAAGTGAATGCCATTTCCTCAACTTCTAACTAACTCTATGGATGAAGGAGTTTTATAAAATGTCTTTCTCAAAAATCCCAGAATAACTATATCACTTCAAGTCAACTCCCTGATAATAGAAGGGAAGAGTCACAAGGATACAATCAATAAGACCTGATTAGTGAAGCATGTGTCAGCAATGCCCATGGTGTGAGATGCCCATAAATTTTGTGCCTCCCTCCCAACAACATAATAGTGGCTACAGAATAATGAGCAGAGAAAGGAATTAGGGTGAATCTAGTCATCACTGTTATGAATCGCACAAAAATAAAAAGAAATAAATAAGTAAATAAATCACTCAAATAAATTCTCAACATTGCCATGATGGTTGGAAATAGCTCTTGGTAATTTTTTTTTCAGTTTTCTTTTTTCCTTTGTCTCCTGTTCATTCTTATATTCTTGTAGCATCTCCCTCTTTTCATACTTTCTCCTCTGCTCCACACTTTTCTCTCAGTATTTGTTGTGCTATATTTTGTTTCCTTCCTCTTTCTTCTCTGTTTTTCATCACCCACAAACTCTTCTTCATCTCATTTTTCTCCTTTTCCTTTCTAAATCTGCTAATTCATATTCAACTAATCATTTTACTAATTCTTCTTCTCTAATTTTAAGTCAAATTTCTCTGCCATTTTATCTTTTATCTTTTGACCTCCTCTTCATCATTTGTCTTTTCAATTTGTTTTTAATATCTTCAAATTTCCTCTCTTCTCACTTTTCCCTTCCACAGATCAACACCTCTTTTAATCCTTCTTCACTTGCTAACCAATGTCCTTCTTATCAAAAACATTTAATTTCTGCTGCTCCCCTTTTACCATATTCCTTCACTGTTCTGTCTCCTTTATTCCCTTACAATATTTCCTTTACTTTTCTTGCAATTGTCACTTTTTTTTCTCCCCTTTCCTTCACTGTTCTGTCTCCTTTATTCTCTTACAATATCTCCTTTACTCTTCTTGCAATCGTCACTTTTTTTCTCACTTCCTGCAGATGTCCCTTTCAGAGCTTCCAGAGGACAATGGCAAGGAGTGAGAGGAGGAGTCGCAGTGGGCCATTCAGGAGGATGGAGTCGAGGATAAGCCAGGCCAGAATCCCAGGAACCTGTCCTGCCAAAGTGACCCCCATCCCCAACACCAGCCACTTGCCACACCGGTGCCGGGCGGACTCGTAGCTGCAAGGAATGATGGACTAGTAATGCAGCTCCTGTGAGTCTGTTGCTGTAAGTTTCTCTCTCTATTGTATTGTGGCTTCTCTGGATCTGTGGTTGTGAGTCAAGTCCATCTCATTATAATTTTTGTACTGAGTCTTTTGTATGAAAAAGAAGATGGCCTAGAGTACTAAAAAGAAGGGTAATTTTTCTATTATGTAATATAGTAAGTCCAGCAGCACCCACTTTAATTCTACATCTATCTGTGTAGCAAACTGGCAATCCCACAGAGGGTAGCCCAAACAAGATACTATACACGCATATCTCCATCATTCACACTCTTAGCCACGTCAGCCTCCAACAGAAAGGAACTCTCTCATGGCTCACTGTGCTACACCTCATTCTAAACGCTACATTATTAGGTAAGGGTTGACACACATACCTCAGCATTTTTTTCAGAAGATGATGGCAAAGACAGGAAGTTGCAATGTAAGCCACTGTGGGAAAAAAAAAACATAAAATGAATACATCAGAAAAAAAAGCTTATTATCAAATTTAAAATGATTTTCTATAATACATTTTTTAACACTTCTAAGGCAACAGCTTAAATATATAATTGGTTTAAGAGAGAGCATTAAACACAGTGGTAGTGAGTGTGATGCTGAGTGACCACTGACCATGACAGCACCAAGAACAGAAGAAACCTGTGACAAAGGCTGTGTCTCACCAGGAAGAATGCATCAGGGTAGGTGAGTTGGCCAGGAAGTGTTGAGGACTCTACGAATATTCCCCACATGAACACCGCACCAAACTCTTCTCTTGCCAGCGGCCCAATGTACCATGGACCTGAACACACAACCAGGCATGAGTGAAGGTGATGGTTCTTTTCATGCAAGTCAATTAATTTTACCTTTTGAAGACCTGAAGAAAAACTAATGAAATACTGAATTAACTTTAAAGACATGTAAATGAAAGAAAGCACAGAAATTTCAGGATAATATGGAAAATGCAATTGTAATGAGAGGACAGTCATGAAAAACCAAAGATACTTTAGGCCTGATTTTTTAGTTTTTTTTTTTATTTAGGAGGAAAAAAAAAAAAAAAAAAAAAAAAAAGTCCATTTGTGTGCTGGTCCTCTAGAAGATAGAAAAGCATTAGCCAAAATTAGGGAGCAAATGTCTTCATTCCTGCTTATCTATAGTGACAATATCAAGAACAATTTTCCTCCCCTTCAGGTCAAATACTTGTGAGCAGTGAAGGAGAGAATGAGACACACTAACCTATGCTGGGGTAGAGGAGGAAGACCAGGAGGAGGGTGAACACAAGCTGCTTATGACTCAGACTGGATGCAATGTTGATCAACTTCTTGGGTAGCATCTGAACACACCTCACTGCAACACACAGAGACACACAGCAAACTCATGTGGTATCCAATGCACTCAGACAAACAATGAATACAAACACAAACACACAATTCACTATTAGACACATGATCACAATGCTCTCTCTCTTTCTCTCTCTCTCTCACTCTCACAGGATGATCAATGCACTCAGACAAGCTCAATTCTCATCCTTGACACACTAAGCAGCACAAACATATAATGCAACTGAGACTGAATTAATTTGTAAGACGAGTACATTTTCATATATGACAAACTAGAAGCACAGTAACTCATATCAACACCATTACCGTCAAACAGTAAACATGTCAACAATGAATAATCTGATCTACTCTGCTGGCAAACATTTAAAATTTCCTCCTAGGTATTGCAATGACAGGAGTTTTGATATGTTCTCCTATAAGGTCTGTAAGTTATGTACAATTCCTTCTAAACCTGCCAGCAAGGTCTGTAAGTTATGCACAATTCCTTCTGAACCTGCCAGCAAGGTGTCTAAGTTATGCACAATCCCTTCACCTGAACCTGCAATCTTTCTTCAGCAGGTAATATAAGATCAAAATACAAGAGCAGTTTCCTTCCTCTTGCCCACCTTGCTTCCTCACCATCACCAGCAGGAGGCAGCAGCAACACAGCAGCAGACAGCATGACCCGATGCCCATCACATACACAAACAGGAACTTGAGGGACAGAAAAAACAACACAATTACAAATACTGAAATAACAACTATCAATATACAACTATAGTCTACTTACTTTTAATCTATCAAATATACACATTATTACTATAAAAAATTCAAAAGTTAAATAGAGACAAAACTCAGATGATAAAATTTTAATCAGTTACAAAATAAAAACTGGTCTGCTCACTCTTAATCTAACAAATATAAACATCATTACTAGAAAAAATTTAAAGCTTAATGGAGACAATAAACTTAGATCAATCATAAAAGATGAAGAAAATCAAACTTCTAATTGAAATCATTATTAACTGCGATTCCCAGTGAAAGCAGGAAGCAATTACCATGTCATGAAAGTTGACAGAGAGGAGGGAAGTGGCCAGGAAGGACGGCTGGGGACGCTCAAACCCAGTGCCATCCATCCCCACCCTCAGGAGAGACTTGCTGCCAGATGTGTTACCAACCAGTACCTGAGGAACATGACACAAGTTAGGAGGTTCAGTCAGTAAGTCAGTCAGTCAATGTCAATCTCAATCTCAATCTCAATCTCTCTCTCTCTCTCTCTCTCTCTCTCTCTCTCTCTCTCAGAAATCTGTGCAAGTTGTGCTTTATCTAGACAAAATTTAAAGGTGAGCTGATTGTACATACTTGTCTTATCATTTTATCATATTCTTGTTTTATCATCTTTTGTACTACATGGTTGTTAATACAATAATTTTGCAAACAAATTAATGAATAAACAATCTCTTTTGGTCTCACTTCAATCCCCAACACACATAAACACACACACATATACATACAAATAAAGAGAGGAACATAAAATCAACCAATCGCAATCAAAACAAATAAAAATCATCATTACTATAAAAAATTCTGAAGTTAAATGGAGACAATAAACTCAGATTAGTCATAAAAGGTGAAGGAAATCAAACAATTCTCCTCCAGGAAAATGCTTCCAACCTGCAGTGTTTTGACAAAGTCCTTTTCAGAGATCTGTGGGTCCCATGCCTCCAGCTGGATGTCCACAGTGGCGGTGTAGAGCGGCCCGGACCTGTGTTGACATGTGATCCAGTGGCCCAGGTTGTCGTCCACCCTCACTGACACAGAGAGCACCTCCTCGTTACTGAACACCAGCAGCCTGAAGAGTACCAGTCATACTCATACCAAAGCTGCTTTTCTCTATTCATACTGTTTTGAATAGGTAGCATTCATACACATTGCTACATACACATACCAAGGCTGTTTCCCCTATATAATGTTCTCAATAGGTAGCATTCATACACAAACCCCATGCATATAATTGGTTATTACTTATCGTTGGTTGCAGGTTCGTTCCCTGCTGAGTCCCTGCCGGAGCTATACTATTGTTTTAAATAGGTAGTGGTCATACATATAGCTACATACACATACCAAGGCTGTCTTCCTCTATTTATACTAAGGTTTTGAATATGAGAAGTAATTCAAATTGTTTTATCATGTTGTACGTTCTGCTAAATTCTGTTATGAATAAGAGAAAAAATTAAAATCATACTGTCATGTTATGCATCCTAATAAGCCCCGTTATGCATTAGAGAAGCAATTCTGTTCCCAATATCATGTTACGTGTTCTGTTTAGTTGTGCTTTGCCAACGTTAGCAAGGTACTAAGAAGGTAGTGGCTGTAGTATAGTTGGTTACAGGAGCATTCAAAGCTAACTCTATTGATCTCTAAGGGAACTGGCAATTAAGTGGGCCTTTTTAAATTTTTTGTTGCCCTTGGCCAGTTTCCCCTCTTATATATATAAAAAAAAAAAATAAATAAATAAAATAAATAAATAAATTGTTAGTGATGTGAAAGAAAGGATTCATTATAAGGACTGAAGATTTGGACAAGGTTTCATAGCTCAGTCAGAAGTGATGTTAGATACTTGACTGGGTGCACAAAACAAATCTATCCTGGTGTCTTAGAGTGAAGCTGACTTGTTTGCCTGCCTCCCTTCAAGACACAGCAGTGGCACTCACTTCAACATGTATCTGAAGGCACCGTGGCCCATGGTGTAGCGCTGCACCCGAGCTACCATCACCACTGGCCAGGAAGGGTGCACCACATCCACCCAGTTCACTCGGTCATTGTCCACAGATAAGATGCGGAATCTGTGGAGGGAGGAGCCATGTGGACCTAGCATTACTAACCCCTTGGTCTGGTGAAGCTAAATCTGGAAACTATGATACCAGTACAATTAAGCCCTCCAGTACCATGACATGTTACCATATTCATTCTGCTTAATATTTGGTGATTTAAACAGCCTCAGAAACTTAAGTGGGGGATTAAAATAGTGAAGACTGTGGCCATTAATATTCTGATCTCCACAGACCCTTCCTAATGTCAATAAAATGGTGTAAGCATACACAAATCTCAAGGTTAAAAAAAGTGTCCCAGTACTGAAAGAGTTAAGAACATAAGAAAATAATGGAAGCAGCAACAAGCCATCAGACTGACCTACATGTGACCGTCCCTTTATGAAACTTATCTACCTATTTCCACCTATCAGAGTCCACCTACTAAAGATCCAAGATAATCACCAACAACATCTTCAGCTCCTATGATTCCACTACAGCACATCAGTACCTTCACTTCTCACCTATTCAGCCCCTCCACACACACAGTTTTCAGGCTCATCTCTCCCTTTAGTTCTCTGCCTGTCTCATCTATCTTTATCATCCCTTGTCTGCTATCATGTCACCTTAATTGTCCATCCATATTTTTAACACTGTATGTCCACTTCTTTATTAACTTTCAAATAACTTCATCTTCACTGTAATTTTTAGGTGCCAGAGTAATTCAATGCCACCACAATCACCACCTTCACCTCTGTATGTTTCAGGGAGTAACAAAACACTGAGTAAAAGATACCTATGATTCCGATACCAGTCTGCCAGCTCCACCTCCAGCAGGCCAGAGGAGTGTCTGGTCCACATGGGGTCCAGGAAGCCAAAGGCGGTGTGCAGGTGGCCACACAGGTAAGCCACACCAAGGGAGAGGAGCTTCTTCACATCCCTAGGTGACACAATGCTGTTACTTGGGTAATGGCCATAAAACACCACCACCTCACCCTTTGCACGTGCCTCTGAAATGGTATAGTAGTGGTGAGGGGGTGACTCCATCTTGCTTACTTAATCCTTTAATTCTTCCATCTTCTCATCTTAGAAGAGTTTGATATAAGTTTTGAGTATGATCTCCACCTACAAAAGAGTGGAGCAGTGAACAAACGTCTCTTCACTAACAGTCAAGAAATTGAAAATGTACAAGTATAGTTACAAAAGAATCTAGCTTTTCACACAGTTGACAGTGCTGAAATTAATTTTTCATGGATGTAAAGAATTTTGATCTGCATGGTGGTAATGATACTGCTAAATTATCATTCTATTCCAGAGAATCAATATACCATCTAAGATGTAAGGTGATCTATTATATCTTGCTATTTATAAAACAGATTTTAGAATATTATTACAAATTTTTCCTTACAAATATTCAGTGAACCATGAACCACCTCCAGGATGGTTTATTTCTAGTAAGACTCACTGATAGCAGCCTCCTGGATCCTGGAGTACTCCTGTTCTGAGAGGTAGCCCAGGAAGTTGAAGGCCCTGATGCCTGGCATGAGTGAGGCATCGATGGGGAGTAGGGTGACATTGTGTCCATCACTGCCAGGGACCGTCGTGCCAAGCCTACGTTTGGGGTCGCCGAGGTGTGACTGTATTGCGTGGGCCTTGAAGTGGGAGTGTTGCACCTCATCAAAGTTGTCTGATGTGAAGAACATTATTTAAAAAGGCTGAAGATCCCACTAGTGATATTGCAGATTCAGATTAAGGCTCTCCACAAAAGAAAATATATTCACAAGATGTAAAACACCTTTAACTAGCACAACACTTCCAAGGGCAGCAACACTTCCAAGGGCAGCAGTGCTTAAAAAAAACAACTCCTTCAAACAAACAGAAATTACAACCAGGAAGTTTTTAATCTCATATTATTTTTTCCAATGTTAATGCAGGCTTGGCATAAAAGAAGTATGTAAGCAAATAAGAACAGCAGAAAGAGGAGAGGCACCTCCAACCACTAATGCAGGTGGGTGACTCACCATGGTTCCCTGGAAGGTCAAGCCAGTGTGTGGTGTTGTGCAGCGTCAGACGATCCTTCACTGAACGCTGGTACAAATCCCATTCCTGCGGCAACTGTGCAAGCTTCACTCCAAAGGTTTTGCTGTTGGTCAAGTCACCTGAAGACAAATTAATTGACACGTTAGTGTACAGTGCCATACTAAACTAGTTTTAAAATCCATGTAAAAAAAAAATCATAATACAAATATTGATACAAAATATACAAGAATAACAGAAAAAAACAAACATTAATAAGAAAAGAACATTTCTGTTAAGATACCATACACTATGACAAAATAGCAAGTTAGTAAATTAAAGCTGAAAACAAGAATATATACAAATTGAGGAGCATTAAAGAGAGAAAGAGAGAGACATAGCAGCAGCAGCACCTGTCACCAGCACAGCAGGAGGCCTCAGCAGCATAATGACATCATCCACAAACTCCTGAAAGTGTTGTACCTCATCAGCCGCACCGGTCCGGAGGTGGAGATCTGACACCTGGAACACAGAGGCATCACTAACACAGCACTGCATCTCCACAAGCACTACAGGCATAACACAGCATTTGACAGCCAAATGCAGGAGCAGAATATGCCATTCCCAAACTTTGTCAGTAAATGCATCCAAACTTTGCAAAACTTCAAGTGATTATATCTTATCAAGTATTCAAATGTCAGAAGGCCTTATAGACACTGTGATATTGGCAGATTATCCACTTCAACTAAATAATTATGGCATTCTGGCTGTTTGTGAAGAAATTGTCAGGATGGATAATGTGCTCTCTCTCTCGCTCCACTGATCTCTTCATTCATACCCTCCACCAAGAAACAAAGAGTAGCTGTACATTAAACCTTCCCTTCCCTCTCTTAGCTCATACCTCAGAAATACACAAACTTACAATAGACAAAATGAAGTGACAAAGTAGCATCAGCAGAAAGTCCATTAACTTTGATAAGAACTGGATATGTGTAGCTCAGACAATGAAATGCATACACTAGAAAATAGTGCAATACATGAAATCCAAATTGGAGTTTTGTTTTTCATCTTTTATATATCAGAATCAATGACAGTTCAAAAGGTAACACATTAGTACCTGAACTAGCCAGGTGATCTTCTTGGCACTCTCCTTCTCAATGCGCTGTTCCCGCTCTTGCTTGGAATAGCGCAGGTAGCTGGAGTCCAAGTAGTGGTTGTTTGCCTGGTACTGCTGCTCTGTCAAGTCCAGGGTGGGGAGAGACAGCCGTGCAGCCCAGGACCGCAGTACCAGGAGGGTTGCAGAGGCCAGGCACAGGGCTGTTGCCGCTGCCAGGTACACCCGCCGCCCACGGGGTGTTATGGCTCGCATCCACAGCATGGCCAACGGTGCTGCTGTGGCAAGACAAGGAAGTGGTGGTGGTGGTGGTGGCGGTCATTCAGCGAGTGGTTTGTATTGACTTAACCAATAAATTTTCCCACTTTTGTGAATAGAACTGAAGGCAAAAAAGAGCTTGTCAGGTTTTAAAATAAGAAGAAATTTACTCATTCTAATAAATCTGTCAACTTTTCAAACTGTGCCTCCACTTCAAATTGTACTTTCCATAAAGGTATTCTGTTAAGTCAGGTTAGTATCCCTGAAGGGCTCCTAGGGAGCTTTGGCCCCTCTGATTTAGTTTAGGATGACTTAGGTTACATTAGGTTCATGTCACTAATCATGGCCAGAAATTTCCTCAATATATACCCACAATATGACGCTTCATCGTTAGATATCATCATGGTTGTCCAAGTTTTGACTAATTTTGCTTTCCCCACCCTGAATCCCCACTCCTAGGCTTGTTTGAGGGATGGAGGGGGAAGGAAGGACAGACCTACCATGCAGAACCGTGAAGGACCAAAGAGAACACACAATATTTACACACCACATGGCGGAATTACTGAAGTTTGAACCAATACACCACACGTAACTATACACATCCTCACGGTCCAGATCACACTTCTACGAGCATTTCTAACCCCATTTTACCCTATCTGAAAATGGGGGTTAGGTTAGGTTAGGTTAGGTTACATTAGATTTAAACCCCGCCCTTCCATGAGGTCCCCAAGCTTGTTCGACATAGGGCAAAAGAAATATAAGATAGAGTATATTGGTTAAAACTGCAAATTTACCCACATGGCACTTGTTCTCACTAATTACCGGCACATGACAGGAGCAGGCACTGTCATGAGACGTACACAGAGATGACAGAAACACAACTATTACAGTATCTATCCCTGTTTTTCTTCACACCTTTTCCTTGCATCCTTACCTCAGATGTGCGTGTTGTCTGTACGTGCACCAAACATCATGAGGAGTGTTATGACAGCATCCTTCACCATTCCACCCTTACATGCATCATCTCTTCACTGACACCTGACACACACACGCACACACACTCTAGTGACATTACTCTCCCTCTCTCTCTTCTCGTGTCTCCTCTTATGCTTTTATCTCTATCCTTACCTCAGACTTGTGTGTTATCTGTACGTGTGCCAAACATTATGAGAATAGTGTCAGTGGTATAATATCTTCATCCCTCCAGCCTCATCGTTACATCTATCATCTCTCCTGGTTACGCTCTCTCTCTCTCTCTCTCTCATTGTTTTTCGGGTTTTTCCAAGTTTTTTTTCAAGGTATCAGTGAATTAGTATAGCATAAATTGATGTGCATTTTTTTTTATTTTGTTAATTGCGTGAATATTGAACAACAGAAATTATATTGGCTGTCTCTTCAGGTTTAGGAAGGTTGTAATTTCAAAGTAAGAGGAGGAGGATATGTTTTTTTTTTCCTACTTATTAATTATATTTCAAATCAGGGAAGCGAGGTAAATAAAGCTGTAGTCAGAGGCAAAATAATATGTACCGTACCAATCCCTATAAACTTATCAGAGGAAAGAGTCAAATATTCCTTCACAGAATCATAGTAAACGTTCTTGTACCATCCACTTAATGAATTTTCCTAAACAGAAATATCACAAAATGAATAACAAGAAGTCCTGAAACATTGACATAGGAGAGTGGACAAGTTATGACAGGCGACAGCAGGCAGACTCACCCGCGCCTTGCAAGTGAAAGAGCGGTCGTGTTTTCCTTCTTGTGTGACTTGACTCTTCGTGTTTCCCTTCACTACTGCAGGCCAGAAAGGTAAATAGAAGACATAATAACAAGATGAGGTGATGAAGGAAGACTGTCAGATAGTGCAAAGGTGGTTATTGGAGTAGAAATCATGAGGGGGAAGATTGCGCGGGAAACAAGTAAACAAGTGGAAGGGAAAAGTGGAGGCAGGAAGTAATTTGCGAGATAATGAGTGACCCTTGGTACGTTCCACTGTATCTTATCTATGTTATACGTCAGATCTATATTTGTGATGTGCCAAGTTAGGTTAAGTTTGGTTTAGTTGATTTAGGTTATTGGGTTGGATTGTCAGATACAGGATGTAGCTAAACTTATTTCTAAATAAGCTCATTTATGCCCTTATGAGCTGTGTGGTTATATGGGACTATAGGAGAAGAGTCAGTGTGTGTGTACTTACCTAGTTGTATTGTACAGGGTTCCAGCGGGATTCATATAGTGTCCTGTCTCCATTTATCCAATTTTTCTTTAAAGTTATGCATATTATGTGCTGTAACAACTTCCTCACTCAATGCATTTCACGTTTCCACCGTTCTGTGGAAAACTGTATTTTACAATATTCTTCACTCACTGCCTCATCCTAATCTTCTTTACATGCCCTCTTGTCCTTCCAGTTTTTTTTTTCTGTCACCAGCACCAGGTCTTCCTTGTCTATCTTTTCAATGTCATTTACCATTTTTTACACTGTTATTAGGTCTCCTCGTTCTCATCTATCTTGTAAGGTTGGCAGTCCCATCTCCTTCAGCCTTTCTTCATATGCTAGGTCCTTTAGTTCCGGCACTATCTTTGTGGCTATCTTCCGGATCCGTTCTAATCTTATATCTTTTTTCAAGCTCGATGACCTCACCACTGCTGCATATCCCAACTTTGGACATATCATGTTGGTAATATTTTTTTCATCATATCTTTGTTCAAGTATTGAAGTGCTACTCTAATGTTAGTCAACATTTTATATGCTAATCCAAATATCTTACTTATGTGTTTTTCGGGGGTTCAGATTTTCCTGTATAACCACCATGTGTGTGTGTGTGTGTGTGTGTGTGTGTGTGTGTGTGTGTGTGTGTGTGCAGGACAAAACACTAGCGTGAACAGGGTCTTAGGTTAAGTTAGGTTGGGTTTAGGGCTAGGTTAGGTTAAATTAAGTTTGCTTTGGCTTAGTTGGTCGGGTAAACTGAAATCGACCAAATTTAGCATTTTCTTAAAAAAATCTAAGGGGACACACTGCCATATTTGTCACATTAAGTACCTATTGTAAATTTTTACCGTGAGTTTTTGCATATATCATTGAAAGAAAGAAATAGATAAGTAGCGAAAGAATGCTGTTTACCGAAGTGTCCGATGCGATAGTTACGTTCTTTGTAATTGTTTTTCGGCGCCAATCTTATTATTGACACGCGAAGATAATTAAGGCTTCTGTTGTAATGGTGATGATGAACAGCAATCAATGAGAGCTTAACAGTAAAAATTAGCACCGATTTGTGTTATCGGGGGATGTTATTTGTAACCCGTTGCGAGAAAGGAAACATTTACGACAGTATTGCCATTTTCGATTATCATCCCTTCGCTCGGTTCCTCATTTAATTTTCTTATATTGTCTCATTTATCAGGAATTAAAATAAAGGCAATGGTAACTTAACGGTTTTGATGAATAAAACAAACATCAACACCATCGATAATGTACATCTTACAGCAACAAGTATTTCTAACCACAATTTATCGTGTGGTGATGAAGTAACGCTGACTTCACAACACTGCGGCGAGGAGAGACTTGTCAACAAAGATGGAAGCGAGGAGCAACTGGCTGGTGGAGAGTGTGGTGGAGCTACGCGACGCCATACAGGAGTCCACCAAGCTCCCTTCAGAGGACCTGGCGGAGCTACTGGATGAGGAGAAGTGCTTTAGCCTCACGAGACCCGAGGATGGCGAGGAGTGGTGCTACATCAAACTGGGCGGGAACACAAGCACCGTATCCCCTTGGCAGAAACCACGCAGTAGCAAGCTTATTAAAGGGATTCTGCTGCACTCAGAGGCGCGCGTGGTGGAGGTCTGCGTGGGGGCACATGATGAGTACCTGAAGACAGTGCATGGGAGGAAACTAGGCCAGTACGAGGACACGGTAATGTGCGCGTGTGAAGTACAAGTGGACCCGCCAAGACAAGAGGTGCTGCTGACTTTTAAACACACTTACAACGTTGACTGCGTGTGGGTGTTCGGCCTGCACGTCATGACCACAGAGGAGCAGGTCAGGTGTTCGGAAGGAAGGTTCAGTGGTGGTCATCTCACGTCTGTATTGAAGGAGAAGGATGTTAATGTGTCCAAGGATGCTGCTAAGTTCCTGTCAATGCTAGAGTCCTACAATGGCGCGGGGTTTAATGAGAATAACCAGTTGGCGCTCATGTCTATGTTTCTCGGCCCTAAGGTAGTGAATGATGCCTCGTTTAACGCTGGAGTGTTTGGTAAAGGTGATGGGAAGCAGAGTAATGTGTGTGTAGAGGGAAATGACTCTAAGGTTACTGCTGTGGATGAGGCAAACAGCAACAGTATGGAGAGTAAGATGAAGGAGCTGGCGATAACTAGCGAGGAGGGTGAAATAAATAACAAACCATCCAGTGAGGGAAATAACAACAACACTGGTAATTTATACAAAGAAACGATAAAACCCAAATCACAAACTATGCCATCCGTGGGAAGTAACGATGGATTGCTTGAGAAACTGTTCACTCTAATGGGCGACACACAAGGACAGCACAGTGTCACAAAGGCAGAAGCATCACCACCACCAACCTCAGCTCATGACAGTCTTAAGCCACCTGGTCCTTCCTCACACCTGCTGGACACACTCCTTCAGTCACTCGGCAGAATACCACCACCGGTCAATAACTTCCACCCCACCCACTCTGCTGCTCCTGGCCCTGCTCACTCCACGCCAAGAGCCAGAGGGGTGGGTAGTGGGAATGTGTGGCCTGCTGATGGTGGTTGTGAGGGGCTGTCTCTAGAGGAAAGTGGACTGCTGCTTAAGGAAATAGAAAATATGATTGATCGGAAGTTTGCTCAAATGGAAGAAAGACTTGTGAGGAGGATAGAAGAAAAGATTGTAGAAAAAACTGAGAATGACAGTAAGAGGTTGGAGAAAATTGAGGAGCATTTATCTAAACTATGTGAGCATTTGCAGAGGTGACATAACTGATGAAATGCTTTTTTTTTTATGTAAGGGGAAAGGTGGCCAAGAGAAACATAAAGAGTGAAATAAAAAAAAGTCCCACTTAGTTGCCAGCTCCCTTGCAGTTAATTTTTTTTCATTATGTACATGTACATAATTATCTAAACAAATGTATCTTTATCATAGGTATTCTCGCTACCAATTTATCTATCTACATCCATTTATTCTTACTGTAATCTCTAATCCATGCATTCATCTATCATCCCTGTCACTTTCACCCAAGCCAGCACTCACCCTACTGTTTCACTATACCTTGTCTTCCACCCGCTACATATACTGTCCATCATATCACTTGTCACTTACCATGTTGTCAAGTCCCTTATCAGTGCTGTGCTGGCCCCTCAGAAACTCATATTTTTTCCATCCTGACTAACCATCTATTACCTCCTTCATAACTGGGATGCATTTTTACCATGACTTTGGGTATGATTGGACAATTTTATATACATTAGGAAGGGTGTCTGGAGGTCAGAAGATAAATGGCCAGAGTCTTCACTATTTTAATCCCTGCATAAATTTCTGAAGCTGTATAAGATCATGAAATAGTAAGGAGAATGAATATGAAAATGCATCTTAGCACTGAATGTTAATAAGTGTCTTCCTAATAACCCCTTAAGACAATGATATAATGAACTTTGTTAGACTGTATGATGATAGGAAAGCTGATCTCTTATAATGGGGTTAGTTGATATTCCCTGACATTACCAGCTCCATATGACCTCATTGTTGTGCCACAGTACCACCAGATAGCATTTTAATTGTCCTCCACTTACTAACCTTCCACATTAGAGCAGATCCCCTTAGTAGCATTAGTGTCAGCATACCCAAGACTTAACTGTTAAGTGGTCATGTGTTAAGAAGGCTGCTTGTGTGTCCCAGTCAGCAGTGGACGTTTTGAGAAGCTACAAACTGTTTGTCATTATTCCTTGGGAGATTTAGTGTTTAATTCAGTGGTACTAGATGATTAACTTGTGTGTGTTGCAGCTTGTTTTATGTAGTAGCTAGAGAAGACAGATTTTTATATTCTTAAGACATTTGGTAGACAGAACTTCCATTTTCACTTTGACTATTATTATTATTATTATTATTTATTATTATTATTATTATTATTATTATTATTATTATTATTGTTATTGTTATTGTTAATCTGAAAAGTCTCAGTCATTGTGGGCATGTCAGTGTGATGCAATGGTGGTGTGAAGCTTGGATAGACCAGGGGGAGTTGCAGCAGGGAGGAAGGCACCTGGTGGTCTGCCTTTGCCAAACCACCATGCAATCTGATCTGCCATAAAACACCTATTGCATATAAAGACACACTAATGAAGCTGTCAAGGAGGGGTATTATTATTATTATTATTATTATTATTATTATTATTATTATTATTATTATTATTATTATTATTATTATTATTATTATTATTATTATTATTATTATTATTATTATTATTATTATTTTATTATTATTATTATTGCTATTATTGTTTTATTACTTTATGCTGATTTATTTGATTTTGTTTTGTTTTTAGTATAGTCAGATGTGAAGAGAAACTGAGAAATTTAGTACATAGTAAAGATAAAAGAAAAACTCTCTCTCTCTCTCTCTCTCTCTCTCTCTCTCTCTCTCTCTCTCTCTCTCTCTCTCTCTCTCTCTCTCTCTCTCTCTCTCTCTCTCTCTCTCTCTCTCTCTCTCTCTCTCTCAGTGACAGGGAGTCTAGTGCCTTAAGTTGTCCTTGTAACACACCATACCTTACCGTGGCCAGTAACGTCAGCCAGCCATATGTGTCATTCGTTCTTGTCGGGTACCACCGTCACCTGATGAGCCGCTCTTTAACCTTCAGCAATGTCAGGCGAGCCCTGGTCCTTCACCCTATGACTGCTTGGGACTCTCGTGATGAAGGGGTCTCGTGTGGCTGTGTAGTTTTGAAAGATAATATTTGTGTTATGTGTATTAGATTTTGTTTCTCCTTTTTTTTTTTTTTCTTCTTTTTTTTTTTTTTGAGATTGGTGCTAGTCTGATACAAGTTTTTCTCTATGGTTTTGAAAGATGCTATTTTATTTTCTCTTGGACTGGATGCTTCTTTAGTGTCCTTTCTTGTGTCTTTTGATCTTTTGATGTGGTTTTTAATCTAATGTAAGTCTGCTGCATAGTTTTGAAAGATGCTGTTCTCCCTCACTTGATTTTTGAGGCTCTCCATCCCTCCCACTTTAGATGTTATTATAGACACTCTCCTCATTGGTGTGTTACTCAGAATCCCTATGTTTAAGGAAGGCTGGTGATAGGACTGCAAGGTTTCAAGGTTTGTCAGGGGTGAGTGAAGGCCCGATGGCACAGTGAGGTAGAGATATGACAAAGACTGCTGATCTGTACCTGGAGTGAAGGGAAATGTTACCTAAATGTAGATTAATTGATTGAGAAAGTAATTAGAGTTTTTTGAGGTATTTAGTACATGATCAGTTCTGTGTATGCTGGTGGTGATGATGGTTGTGTGTTTTTTTTCTCTTTTTACTTTTTATTCATTATTATTGCTACTGGTATTTCTGTATATGTATATTTGTTAAGATTGGTAGATAAATAGCATACTTTGCTGATGATTATTTAATTACTAATGAAATTACATTATTAACAACATTATTTTACTATTTGTTGATGTTGAAATTAAACAAAATTGTTATTCATATTATATAGATTTTTATTTTGAGTAGGCAAATGATATAAATAGATAAGTATTTAAAATTATATAAGTTTCATTAAGTTATAATTGGCATTACATACACATATCTATATTTGAGTAGGTATAGCAGTATAGTTTAGTGTTGACAACCTAACCAACTCTGATACCTGATAATTCTTAAGAGCTTAATACAATTCTTTATACTAAGCCAAGTTAACAATACCATAATACCATACCTCACTCATGCATCCTTCCCTTCAGCTTCCATACAAAGACAGGAATGTGTTGGCTGATTTCCAGTGACTCTCATTTTGGTACACAGTCACATGAGAAATACAAAGAGGAAAATATTATACTTATATAATTATTTTATGTATGTATCTACTTGCAAGTCTTTAAGTTTCAGCCATCAATACTTTCACTACTAGACCATTTTTCTCGATATTTTTTCTCTTGTAATAATTTCAGTTTTATTCACACAGTCTATTAGAGTCCTGTAACCTAGAAAAGATTAAATTAACCACTAATCCTTTTTCTCTGTTGGGAAAAGATAATTATATTTTGTTTATCCTAAAAAAAAATAATTATTTTTGTGTGTATGGAAAAGATGATCACCCAGGAAAAGAACATTATCCACTTGTTTCCTCTGTTCTTTGTCTCTACGTGGATAACTAGTAGTAAAAGAATGAATGATGTCAAAACCACTCTGAACATTATCCATTTAAGTATTTCCTCTTCTCTCTGTCTTTGTGAAGGATGACTAGCAGTAAAAGATTTAACTACTATGTAAAAAACCTGAATATTTGAACTCATACATCTGTTAAGCAAGAGGTGGCAATGGTCTATGCAATAACCACTGTCTGAATATGGAAACTCATACACGTGTTAAGCAAGGGCAGCCCGTCAATGCGTGGCGCGTAAAGATAGCTTGAAGATCACTTATGGGTTATGCATATTGTATACAATGATAAAAAAGAAAAGAAAAAACACTTTAGCTTTAAAATGCCAAAATTAAGGAACCCCTGAAGTCAAATGTGCCGAATTATGTCCATTTTTTATATTAATGTACTGCATGTTGAAGACGAAGTAAAATATTTTCTTACTACTCTTGATTTTCTGTTTACAATTACATATTCCCCTTTAGAAGTGCGTGGAGGGCATAGCACTGTAGGGTGTTGCTAACCGCCGGTGCTCAAGGACAGTGGGTAACCTTTTCTATGTTTGGTAAAAGTTGTCCTGCATAATGAAGAGAACGTGATGTAGCAGAAACAGTGACTGGGTTTACGAAGGGTGTTGAAACGGTGGGAGCTTGAAGAGTATGCAAGTTAAGTCGCTCTTGTATAAACTTTTTTTTTCTCTCATCCAGGGCAAAACATTGAAGAGAGAGAGAGAGAGAGAGAGAGAGAGAGAGAGAGAGACCTCATTCTAACACAAACTTTTTTCTATTTTTTTTCTCATCATAAATATGAGGTCAGACTGAAGGTAATCACTAATCAGACTGAACGCCTTCCTTGGTAATGCTATACACGGACTTATATAATCTCGTGCTGTTACGTGTTCATTAGGTAACACTACTAACTGGTACTGGGCAGTGGGCAGTGGTGTAGCGGACCAGTCGTGGGCCCGTAGGTGTGTGCGAATCCACGGGATGCCAGTGGGGAGGGAACCCGTGCCAGGAGTTGCAGGGGGCGCTGTCTGCCGCCTCAGGGTCACCAAGCCTCAGCCAATCACGTACTGGCCCTGAGTCCCCGCCTATGAATCTGAGAACCTGATTGGGTGTCAAGGATCGGCCCACATTTGCAGCGAATAGGCGGACGGCATTGCTAGGGTGTGCATGAGTGTGTGTTTGTGTGTGTTTGCCTTGACGACAATGTGTAGCTGTGTAATCGCACGCGTTCCATGTAAAAACTTGTATAGACATGTGAGGCTGCAAATAGTTATCCTGGCAGAGGTAGTAATGACGCAGCTGGGAGTGAAGTTGGCCAGCCGCCCGTGTGTTGCCTTCACTGCACTGTCACTGCGGGTGCGGGCCAAGGAACCTGCAGTATGCGAGGGAGACGTTATAATTAATTCTTTATTAAGCGTCTAGGGCGTTGAGTGCAGGCAAGGATGATGAACAATTAAGATAACTAGCATTGATTCACTAACTGTGTCTCTGTGTCTCTTTTATTTATTACCACGCTTCTTTTAGTTTAGATAGTGTAGGGAATTAGTGATCTAGGGACCAGGGTGTGATGCCGAATAAACCACTGTATTGATTCATTGCTTACGTCATGTCTTCAGTATCCTCCACTTCTCCGTTTCCCCATCATGTATCTCGGTTAGAATTTCGTAAGGTCCAGAAGGTGTGCTGCTGTTATGTTGGTATTAGTAGTTCCAGATTTGCAAGGGTTCGTATGTTAGGAAGGTGGGTAAGGTATTGTAGGGGTATGTATTTGTGGAGTGTTCCTGCCTCCAAACACTATTTACGTCTCAGTATTCTGCTTCCAAGAACAATATGCAGCGTCAGTGTCCTTGTTACTATACCGCCTCTTTGTCTGTCACAGTATTATTACCACGTTAATTTGTCCTGCATTATCTCGTAACCCATCCCCATCACTATCATAAGCTAACCTAACTTAACCTAACCTAACTCACCTCAACTCAACTCAACTCAACTCAACTCAACTCAACTCAACCCAACCAAATTAAATCAAACCAAATTAACTCCTCTCTCCAGCCCAGAAAAACCCAGTCCAACCCAACCCAACCCAACCCAACCCCCAACCCAGCCCAATCCAGCCCAACGCAACCCAGTGCAACACTAACTAACCTAACCTAACCTGCCCTAAATAAACGTAACAACCTAACCTAACCTAACCCAGCCCAACTCAACCCAACCCAACCCAACCCAACCCAACTCAACTCAACTCAACTCAACTCAACTCAACTCAACTCAACTCAACTCAACTCAACTCAACTCAACTCAACTCAACTCAACTCAACTCAACTCAACTCAACTCAACTCAACTCAACTCAACTCAACCCAACCCAATCCAACCTAATCCAACCCAGACTAACTTGACCTAATCTGACTTAAAATAATCTTAACCTAACGTAGCCTAACCTAACCTAACCCAACCTAACCCAACCCAACCCAACCCTTATCAGTAGCGCCTTGTGTTTTTGTCCCTATCAGTAGCACCATTTACTTAGTCTCTGTCATTATCACTTTATCTCTTTGCCCCTATTATTACTATATCCCCTTATTTATATTCCCTGCATTACTTTGCCTCCTCCCACCATTTCCTCTGTTCCCTCCACCACCATCACGCGTGAGAGAGAGAGAGAGAGAGAGAGAGAGAGAGAGAGAGAGAGAGAGAGAGAGAGTTATGGTAATGTTCTCACTAAACACGTGTAAGAGAGCGGAATTTAAGCATAAGGTCCCAGATAAATTCTCTAGGGACCTTTTTTTCAGATTTTTTCTCTACATTTCTCGTTTGGTAGACGTGTCCTTGTCTCCACCTCCATGTGTTTGTTTACGTCTTCACCGCTTCCTTCCCCCCCCCTCCCTCCGACACCTTCACTTATATAGGCTGCCTCACATTCGTCGTCTTACACACACACACACACACACACACACACACACACACACACACACACACACACACACACACACACACACACACACACACACACACACTGAACCAAGGATATCTTTTAAAAGCAGTGATTTGTAAACTGTGCACCGTCTAATTTTTCTGTTTAGGTATGTATGTTCTTTCTTGTATGTCTCTCAGGCCTGCACAGGATTGGTAGGCGGTGAGAGTTCAAGATATATGATTAATGCGCCACTAAGCAACATTTTTTTTTCCTATTCACTTCTGCAGTACACCCAAACTAATTTCAAAGTGTGTTGTTAAAATTACACGTGTTTTTAAGCGTGTTTTTACATTCGTAGTGAAAAATTAACAAACTATTTACATTACAGGAAGGAGAAACACTCTTGAGAACTATGCTAATCATCTCTGTGGCCTTTGAGAATAGCCTTTGTAGAGAGAGAGAGAGAGAGAGAGAGAGAGAGAGAGAGAGAGAGAGAGCAAAACGCTTCAGAACACGAGGAGTAGGAGTATACGTCTAAGTTTCTTGCTTGTGTGTAAATGAGGGAAGGAGGGTGTACAATGACGTCAGACAGTTGCACCATGTTATACCAGGAAGTTACACCATGTTGTATCTTTAACCCCATTTTTACCGTAATTTTTTGGGTATGATTGAAAGATTTTATTTGCATTAGGAAGGGTCAGCAGAGTAATGGCCGGAGTCTTAACCATCTTAATCTCCCTGTAAGTTTCTGAAGCTGTATAAAATCGCCAAATAGTAACCAGAATGATTATGAAAAACGCGGCATGGTTCTGAACTGGTTATGAGCAATATGGTACTTCCTGCATTGTGGACATCGGGGTGCAGTGGCAAACACGAGGCATCACAATTTGCTCTTACCATGACTGTCTTTAAAGGCCATAGAGAGGAATAGCCGCGATTGTCAAGACTATCTCTTTAGTCAGTAACGTAGAAATGGTGATATAACTAGAACCGTATAACTTAAAACTTCGTGTTAATCTGTTACTAGAACCACAAACATCCTTAAGAACCTGCGTTAATATAGTACTAAAACATATATTTTCTTTAAAATTCGTTAATTTTTAAGGAACTGTATAGAAATCGTTAAAAACTCGTGTTAATCTGTTTCTAGAACCACACAGACATCCTTAAAAATCTGTATTAACTAATCTGTCTCTAGAACCGTATAGACATCTTAAAAACTAGTTAATCTGTCTCTGGAACCGTATAAATCTTAAACCACACAAACATCCTGAAAACCCGTGTTAATTAATGTCTCTAGAACCGTATAAACATCCTTAAAACTCGTTAATCTGTCACGAAAACCGTATAGATATCCTTAAAACTCGTGTTAATATATTTTTTTTTATGTCACAAGAACCACACAAACAGCCTTAAAAAAAACTTGTCACTTCAACAAGACCCTATTGGAAGTTAGTCTAAGTGTGGCACAGGAATTTTTTTTTAAAGAATTTAGAATATAACCCGTGGATTTTTAAGTTACCCTTGCTATTGTTTGTTATTGTTTGTTTATCATGGATGGTACGTATACTGATAAGAGAAATGTAGATAGATAGAATAGAGCTGAGTTTGTTGTTTATCCTAAAATAATCGTGTTAATTAATTTTTTTATGTCACAAGAACCACACAAACAGCCTTAAAAAAAAAAAAAAAAAGAAACTTGTCACTGCAACAAGACCTTATTGGAGGTTAGTCTTAGTGTGGCCCAGTAATTAAAAAAAAAAAAAAAAAAAATTGTCACTTCAACAACAGGAATATTTTTGGGAGGTGGGCTTTGAGATAGGAGGTAGCCCAGAAAATATCCCCTTTAGCCCATAAATTCCCGTGAAAAGCCCACATGATATATATAAAAAAATCTATTGCTTGTGATATGTGCCGATAATAAATGGGAAATGAATCGACTGATATAAATGAACCTATTGTTTATCTATCATCGACATTACACCTTCAATGTTGATAATTAGAAAGTACTCGTAGATAGATAAATGCTAATGATTTTATACCTACAGCCGTTTTATTATTATTTTTTCCAGCGTCACGTACTGAAGTAATGGAAAGTAATTGCCATAGATTGTTGTGATTATTTTTTTAATGAGCTGCATAATTACACGCCATTATGAGAGAGAGAGAGAGAGAGAGAGAGAGAGAGAGAGAGAGAGAGTTAATAATATGTACTGTAACCACTTTAGTCTTCTTTCTTTCTTTCAGGCAACACTTTGATAAACTAAAGAGGATATTATGTAAGAGTGTCACTGAGCTTCATGTGTACAGTACCTTTATGTAATGGTGTGGAAGACTCTTGCTTTATTGGGTATACAAATGATAGAAGCTTGAGTTGTATTAACCCCCTTCAGCACTGGAACGCATTTTTATCAGGAGTTTTGGTGTGATTAGACGATTTTATTTACATTAGGAAGGGTCTATGGGAGTAAAAGATTAATAGCCACAGTCTTCACTATTTCAATCCCCACATGAGTTTCTGAAGCTGTATAAAATCACCAAATATAGTAAGCAGAATGGATATGGAAGCGCGTCATGGTACTGAATGGGTTAAGGTGTGTGTATAATCACTCCTCTGCCGTCTTGTGTTAGTTGTGTTAGTGTCCCAGTGCGTAGGTGTTATTGGGTGACTAATAGGC